>NC_142934.1:56342480-56401479 GCF_046866305.1 Octopus bimaculoides | reverse complement strand
TATATATAAATACTTCATATACATGTATATATATAAATACATTCATATATATATATATATATATATATATATATATATAAAGTGTAGTATATTGCCACTTAAGTGTGGCTGACCCCTAGGGGTGGATGTTACTGTTGCTTTTAGCCCCAGGAGGACATCTCCTCCAGCTGGCTTATCGACACACTACTGTGTCCTGTTTGCCAAGGGAAGTTATCCCTCTCACCATGATCTGTAGCACGAACGGATCCGGATTTCAGGGTTATTTCCCTTCGTCGGCGTTCGATAGCCACTGACCCTTGGTGAAAGAGACAAAATCCTGGCAATCTTATATCTACTTTTCCACTTAAGTGGCAATATACTAACACTTTATCGTGCAGTTACTGTTAATACTTCATTTAGAGAATTAACATTGCTTGTTTTCACCTTTTCGATATCAGAAAACTGTCCGATGAACGGGAACGTGAAACTCAGAGTAACAGTTTTTTTGTTATATTTCTGCTGCTTTTAAATAAAGCATATTACTCTACTTCTGGTATTTGAGTACTCTTTTTTCCACCTTGTTGCACATTTCATGTGCTTACTCCGGTATATATATATATATATATATATATATATATATATATGATGAAATATATATATATATATATATATATATATATATATATATATATATATATACTAATAATATTAAATTCTTTAATAATTCTAAATATAATTATAATATTAAAGATTCAGAAGAGCAATTCAAAAGTGTTTTCACTCCACCCCTAGGGCACTTTCAAGTCAGCAATCCAACTGACTTCTTTACCACTGCAGATATAAAAACAGAGGCAATGATGATCGATTACATCAATATAAAGGAAGACGATGTAATAAGGGCTATAGATGAATTGAACCCAAACTCAGCTACTGGCCCTGATGGATTCCCAGCAATCCTTCTAAAAGTATGCAAACGAGTCCTAGCAAGACCGCTGCAGTCCCTCTTTCAGAGCATCCTTGCAACTGGCAAACTCCCAAGAAAACTGAAGGAGGGGAAAATATGCCCTATTCATAAAGGAGGTAGCAGAGCGGAAGCCAAGAACTACAGACCTATCTCTCTGACCTTGCACATCAGCAAGGTCATGGAACGAATAGTCAGAAGAAAACTAATCGCCTTCCTTGAAGAAAATGACTTGCTGCCTGACACCCAACATGGTTTCCGACCAGGAAGAAGCTGCTTGACTCAGCTCTTACAACACTATGACTGGGTGCTGAAACGGCTACTTAACCACTAAAATGTGGAAGTGATATATCTCAACTTTGCAAAGGCCTTTGATAAAGTCGATCATGGAATGATATGTCACAAGCTGCGTGATCTCAGCATAGTTGGAAAATTGGGAGAATGGCATCATGACTTTCTGAAGGATAGAAGTCAGGTGGTAGTAGCCAATGGGGCCACCTCCAATGACACGCAAATAGTGAGCAGTGTTCCGCAAGGCACTGTTTTGGGACCACTACTGTTCATAATGGCCCTCTCAGACATGCCCTCAGCCACAAAGAGAGCCACAATCACAAGTTATGCAGATGATACAAAAGTCTCACAGGTAATACAGAACCCTGAAGACACTATGCACCTGCAATGTGAGCTGGATGAAATATACAAGTGGGCTGAAAAGAATAACGTGCAGTTTAATGCTGAAAAGTTTCAAGCCTTGTGCTATCAGCATGCAAAACTAAATGCAGTACCTATTAAATACACTGGACTGGAGGGACTACAATCTCATAAGCAGAGACAGTGCAAGACCTGGGCATTTACATGAGTAATAATGCATCCTTTCATGTTCATGTTGATAAATTGTCAATGAAATGCAGGCGACTGACCGGATGGATTCTTAGGATTTTTAGAACAAGAGATCAGGAAACCATGATGGTGCTCTGGAGGACACTTGTTCTAAGCCACTTCGACTATTGCTCTCAGCTATGGTCACCAACCAGTGTCAAATTAATCTCAGAACTTGAGGCAATCCAACAAAGCTACACAAAGAAGATAGCCTCTATGCAGCATATAAGTTATTGGGAAAGACTCAAGAGATTATGACTCTATTCCTTAGAGCGTAGACGAGAAAGATATGCCATAATATACATCTGGAAGATCCTCGAAGGAATTGTCCCAAACTTTGGCATCGAAAGTTACACAAATAAAAGAACTGGACGCCATTGCATAGTGCCAAGGATTCCAAATTTGCCATCAAGATGTAGGACAAGATACTGTAATAGCCTGGGCTTCAGAGGTCCACAGCTCTTCAATATCCTCCCAAAGGACCTGGGAGACCCTGCATGCAGTGGATGTAGGTGTCTTCAAGATGAGGCTGGACCTCTTCTTGTCAGGTGTCCCAGATGAACCAACTTCATGGCAGGAGGTGCAGATGAGAGCAGCTGCATCAAACTCTCTCATGCACCAAAATGTCAATTCCTGAAGTAAAATTGTGTAGCAACACCAAATGGCGGTGCCCCAGCATGGGCACAGCTCGTGAGCTGAAACTAGATAAAATGAAAATGAAATGAAAATGATTATAATATTTACGTATATATATATATATATATATATATATATATATATATATATATATAAATGAAACATTCAAACACTGAGATTTGAAGTTAGATGTCACTACTGTTCATATCATGTGGATGGATAAATTCAAAATTTGATGATATCACCAGTGGTGGCATGTGTGGAACGCACTTATAATAGCTTTAAACAGCTATGAATTATAAATTTGCACGAAGCGTAATGATGCTTAATAAGCATCTACCTGCTAGAAATAAGAGCTAACGTATTAGATGGCATCTATGAAGATTGATCATTGGCATTTACTGGTATTTATAGCGCACCAATATAACAGAGAAAAACAGTATGCGAGGAAAAACAGAAAGAATTAAAACATTTAACAGCACAAATAAAAATATTATGCAATTAGGCATATCCACAAACCAGGTTTCGGCTTCAGGGTTAAATACCCAAAAGCCGAAACCTGGTTTGTGGATATCCCTAATTGCATAATATTTTTATTTGTGCTGTTAAATGTTTTAATTCTTTCTGTTTTCCTTGCATACTGTTTTTCTCTGTTATATTGGTGTGCTACGGTGGATTAATTTAAGACTTAGCTCTTATTTCTAGCAGGTAGATGCTCATTAAGCATCATTACGCTTCGTGCAAATTTATATATATATATATATATATATATAACCATCAGTGTACAAAAGTTCCCTAATGAGTGAAGTAAAAACATATATATGTATATGAATATATATATTCATGCATATATACATATATATATCCATATATACATGTATATATACATATATATATAGCCATATATACGTGTTTATATATATATATAGCCATATATACGTGTTTATATATATATATATATATATATATATATATATATATATATATATACAAACAATATATGAGTATATGCATATATATGTACATACCTTCATCCACATGTACGTATAGATACATAACTGGGAACACGACGTGGCAAAAGAACATGGACAAAATGATAAACAAGGTACAACAAACAAGCAGGCCACATAGAAACCTCTCCTTCATCAGCTGCCACCATTAAAACACCGGCGTTTCGAAATATGTATATGTATATATATATATATATATATATATATATATTACATTATATTATATTACAAGGGTAAAATCAATAATAATTTTGCCAAGGGGTCAGTGCGAAAATAAAAACCTCATGTATAAATTTTACAAAATATTTCATAAATATATACGTAATTATAACAAGGGATCAGCTTTAAGCCTCACCACGCACTGCAAGAAATAGATGCCAAAGCCCTTATTACCACCTTAAAATCTCCGAGTGTTATTCCCAGAGATTTTAACATGGTAATAGGGGCTTTAGCGTCTAAAACTTGCAGTGCATGGTGAGGCGTAAAGCTGATCCCTTTTCAAAGTGAAAATTTTTTAAATATAACCCCAAATGTAATGGTAGAATGATATACATGTTCAATCTCATGTGGACATCTCATGTATAGTTCTGCAAATTACATTGCAAAGACAATCATATTGAAGAGGTGCAGACAATTATGTAAGTAATTATATAAGTAGTTGACAACGAAACCAGTCTATGATTAATCCTTATATTTTGTATCTTTTCATTTGTCATGCTCGCTTACATTCTGATGTTTGCTGAATTTTCTTGAGAACAATCTTTTCTTAGTGATCAGACCATAGGTGGTTTTCTTCTAGCAAAAGGGATGTCCACTTAGTGGTCATCCCTCTTATATGTATGTAATATAAATTTTCTGAATCTTCAGTGGTTAGGGTAGTGGACTCGCAGTCATAGGATCGCGATTTCGATTCCCAGACCAGGCGTTGTGTTTATTGAGCGAAAACACCTAAAGCTCCACGAGGCTCCGGCAGGGGATGGTGGCGAACCCTGCTGTACTCTTTCACCACAACTTTCTCTCATTCTTACTTCCTGTTTCTGTTGTGCCTGTAATTCAAAGGGTCAGCCTTGTCACACTGTGTCACACTGAATATCTCCTGAGAATTATGTTAAGGGTACACGTGTCTGTGGAGTGCTCAGCCACTTGCACGTTAATTTCATGAGCAGGCTGTTTCGTTGATCGGATCAGCTGGAACCCTCGACGTCATAAGCGACGGAGTGCCAACAACATATATGATGAGTATATAGTGATAAATTACCCAAGCAGGCACCATAAGACCTCTCAGGTATAGTCCAGGATCTAGCTAGTAGCATCAAGGAGTTAGAAGCACAAAGTATTGCTTAGGGAGAGCAATCCCGTAGATCATACATACATAGTGTATGTATTTTGTTTATAAGTCGATTTCCTGCAGAATAGTGTCTGGAATAGATCCCTGGACAATTCTGAGTGTTAAAGAACACCTGACTGTCATATACCAGGTGAGATAACTCACTCCAGATTGAATTCATAAGTGGTAGTTACCAATATTTTGCCATGCACCTGAATCAAACAAAAACAAATCAATCACCTTGTCTATGGCTTATAGGGAAATAGAGTGAATCTCTTTGCTGATGTGCCACAGCTAAGCACATGTGAAAGTAAATTAAATTACAAATCAAAAGCAGCTCTGGTAACTAACTGGCACTCTGTCGGTTACGACAATGAGGTTCCAGTTGATCTGATCAATGGAACAGCCTGCTCAGAAAATTAATGTGCATATGGCTGAGCACTCCACAGACGTGTGTACCCTTAATGTAGTTCTCAGGGAGATTCAGAATGACACAGAATGTGACAAGGCTGGCCCTTTGAAATACAGGAACTACACATTTTTGACAACCGAGTGAATTGGAGAAACATGAAATAAAGTGTCTTGTTCAAGGAGACAATGTGTTGCCAAGAATTGAACTCACAACCTTGCAATCATGAACTGAACACCCTAATCACTAAACAATGCATCTTCACACAGCTCTGGTAATGTAAATATTATCAACATTCAGGTGTTCTTCAACACTCACCATTGTTCAGCGAGTTATCCCAGATACTACCTTGCAGCAATCTGGCTTATAAACAAAACACATACCCTATGTATGTGTGATCAATAATGTTTACATGACCAGAACTGCTTTTCATTCATAATTTAATTTACTTTCATATATGCTTAGACCATGGCACATCAGCAAATAGATTTCACACTATTTCTATATAAGTCATAGACATGGGTAGTGATCTGTTTCAGTTCAATTCAGGTACATAGTTTTGACAAGCCGCAATAATAGCAAAATATCAGTATCTACCACTCCTGAATTCAATGCGGGATGAGTTATTTCTCCTTGAAATAACTCACCAGCTCAGTCTTGGTGTTGCAGGCAGAGAGGTTGGTTAGTGTCATTTTCAAGCATGCCCCACGCATAATCATCCATGGGATTATAATTGGAAGAATTAGGAGACCAGAAATTGGGGTTAGTGAAGTCAAAGAAATCCTCCAGACAACCACTTCTGCCTCTCTGGAGATACAGCAAGGAACTGAATCCCATTGCTATGCATATGGCCTTCCAGCAGCAATCCTCTCCAGCCAGTGTCAGACAACACAATCTTCTGCAGCTTCACAAATCTGTCTGAATTGAACTTAAGGTCTTGACCAAAGATTTGGAGGAGCAAATATGTCACTGGAGACATACCCAAAGTCCATCACAGTTTGGGAGAACTAAGTTTCTATGACATCCATATCATGTCTTAAAACTTTTACAATGTTCAAAGAGAATTGAGCAGCAGCTATGGTTTTCACACTTTGATATTCAATGCAAATCATCATGACACAGGTAACACTTTCCTAATATTCTGACAGATTCCACTCTTCTACATCAGTTAACTTTTTCTCAGCTACAACTCTAATCTTTATGCTCTTCAAATGCCATTGACTGTTCACCAATACATCAAGCTCTTCCAGAAGAAAGGAGACATAAAAAAAATCATCAAATTTCAGTGACAGTCATATGATTGCAGCCATGCTACAGCACTGCCTAGGAATGTTATTGTTGAACAATTTAACCCCAGGACTTATTTTTTTAGCCTAGTACTTATTCTATTGGTCTCTTTGCCAAACTGCTAAGCTATGGGGACATTATCACACCAACACTGGTTGTCAAGCAATGATGGGGGACAAACTCAAAGATATACTCACATAGATATATATATATATATATATATATATATATATACAATGAGCTTTTTCCACTTGCAAGGCTTTTGTCGGCCTGAGGCTATAGTAGAAGACATTTATCCAAGATGCCCTGCAGTGGGACTGAACCCAGAACCATGTGGTTGGGAAGCAAGCTTCTTACCACACAGTCACACCTGTGCATATACTCTTTACTCTTTTACTTGTTTCAATCATTTAACTGTGGCCATGCTGGAGCACCACCTTTAGTCGAATCAAATTGACCCCAGGACTTATTCTTTGTAAGCCTAGTACTTATTCTATTGGTCTCGTCTGCCAAACCGCTAAGTTACGGGGACCTAAACACACCAGCATCGGTTGACAAGCGAAGTTGGGGGGGGACAAACACAGATACACAACATACACACACACATATATATATATATACAGATATACAACAGGCTTCTTTCAGTTTCCATCTACCAAATCCACTCACAAGGCTTTGGTCGGCCCAAGGCTATAGTAGAAGACACTTGCCCAAGGTGCCATATATATACATATATATATATGTATATATATATATATATATATATATATATATATATATATATATATATATATATATATATATATATATATATATATAAACATATATGAACTCAGTGACTGGCCCTGAAGGATACCTAGCAATCCTAGAAATGTGTAACAAGGATTCCTAGCAATTCTTCTAAAATATATAACAATGAAGTCTCTCTTTCAAACCTTTCTTCAAGTGGCAAGCTTCCAGGCATATATGTCCCATAAAGATGGAAACAGAGTCAGTGTTCAAAATTATCGGACTATTTCTCTGGCCTCATACATCAGGAACGTAATGTAATGAATTGCCAAAAAGAAACTAATTACATACCTTGAAGAAAATGAGTGGGAGTGTTCACTAACAACAGCCTCCTATCTTTCAACATTCATGTAAAGAGATGTCATGTTACAGACATCTTCGAAACAAACATGCTGTCATCCTCCAGCTGGAAGCAGAGGTCTTTCCGTCAGACATATATCATTGTTGCAATAGGATAAAGAGGCATGCAAGTCAGAACTTCATTGTTGATGACTCTGTCAGTTTATTTGATGTTCAGAATCTGTCTTAGGCTGTGAAGGTGGAAGGCATTGAGAACCACTCTAGCCTGTGGTCTTGTGTTCAGTCCTACTGCATGGCACCTTGGGCAAATGTCCTATACTCTAGCCCCAGGCTAACCAAAACGCTGTGAGTATACTTGTTAGATGAAAATTGAAAGAAGTGCGTGTTATCATCTCTCCATCCTGAAAACAGAGGCTGGATTTTACCTAATGTTTACATGCTTCTACTACTTGTTCCATACCCTTGACTTTTTGTGAACTACATCTAACAACTTTATGAAGTAATTCCGAGCCTCCAGAAACAACTATTGCTGGTGATCACTCCCACTTACATGCATATGTGTGTGTGTGTGTGTGTGTGTAAACCATACCTTGTCCCCTTAATTTTCTGTGTCATTGCACTCTATGTAAGTTTGCTCAATTAATATATATCTATATATTTACATATGAATGAGGATGCATGGCCTAGTGGTTAGGGGGGGTGCACTCACAACTGTGAGATCATGGTTTCAGTTCCTAGACCAGGTTGTGCATTGTGTTCTTCAATAAAACACTTCATATCACATCACTCTGTGATCACTTTGACACCTGACATGTGGTACACCATGCACCTGTTCAGGTAACAGCGATTTGATGGAGGGAGTGAGCTAATGTACAGCACATACATTTGATCACTATTAACAAATCATTTGTGGAGGTTGATTTGTGGCGTATATCATCTTCAATGGGAGAGTCCATTATATATGAATATTCATCATCTGCATATTTTCGGTTTTTGTTTCCTCTATTTACATCTATATATATACATATATATGTATATTTTGTATGTTTAGCCCAAGCGGTTTCATTTGTTTTATCTCTATATATGTCTCTATGTAAATATGTGGGTGAGTGTGTGTGTGTGTGTCTGTCTGAGTGCACCCAAGTCTAGACATCACTTGATGGTTGTAAATGAGTATCGTCATCATCATAGAAGCAAAATTGCTCATTTCCAGTCATCAGTGAAAAACATGTCAGGCTGTTGGAAACATTACCTTACATGGAAACGTGTGAAGGTTGGCTACAGGAAGGACATCTAACTGTAGAAAATCTGTCTCAACAAATTCTATCTGATCCTTGCAAGCATGAACAAGTGAATGTTAAATGATGATGATATCTTATTTCATTTCCTTGCTAAAATTTGCATATCAATAAATATATGACACTCCCATAACTTCTGGAGTCCCAGCATGACCACAGTCCAATGATTGAAACAAGTGAGATATATATATATATAGCGAAATCGTGATGGCACCATCTTTCGAGCATGATCGTTACCAGCGTCGCCTTCCTGGCACTTGTGCCGCAGCTTCACGTTCCTGCCATTTGTGCCGGTGGCATGTGAAAAGTCATTCGAGTGAGATCGTTGCCAGTGCCACTGGACTGGCTCCTGTGCAGGTGGCACGTAAAATATACAATTTTGAGCATGGCCATTGCCAGTACCACCTGACTGGCCTTCGTGCCGGTGGCACGTAAAAGCACCCACTACACTCTCGGAGTGGTTGGCGTTAGGAAGGACATCCAGCTGTAGAAACTCTGCTAAATCAGATTGGAGCCTGGTGTAGCAATCTGGATCACCAGTCCTCAGTCAAATCGTCCAACCCATGCTAGCATGGAAAGCGGACGTTAAACGATGATGATATATATATATATATATATGTGTGTGTATATTAGCAACAATTATAACGATATCGAATATGGAGACTTGTTCATCCTCAAAATTTATTTCCTCTTATTTTACAATTTTATACAGCACACTATTATGGACTTAAGACCATAATAGTAAGTTGTATAAAACTATCAGTTAACAATGCTGGCTAACTTCAGTGAATGCAGATGAACTCCAGTTAGTTGAATTTACAATATTCAGTAAATCCTCACTTTGGTAAATCCAAATGTCTTTATAAAGACTGCATAGTGACGATAGAAAAGAAATAATAAATTAATATCAGGAGAATAGAGATTTACATATCCAAGCATTGCAGTAGAAACACGTGTGGGTACTGACAATGAATGATGTGATTAACTGTATAATAAAGCCTGGATAAGTAAATCTCTGTTCTGATATTTATTTTATATATATATATATATATATATATATATATATATATATACACATATATATACACACACACACATATATATAGATATATATATATATATATATATATATATATATATATATATATATATATATATATATATATAGATAGATAGATAGATTGACATAGATAGATTGACCTATATATATTATATATATATATATATATAGATAGATAGATTGACATATATATATTATATATATATATATACATGCGCACATATATACAATCATATACACAACTTTCTCTCCCTCTATATATAAGATAGCAGTGTATCTGGCAAATGTTTTGCTGATTTAAAATTAAATGCAATTTTCGTTGCCATTTGATTATCAATATCACAATATATTATTATTACTATTATCATTATTATTATTTCTAATCGAATTAAATTTTTTTTCTTTCAAAGCATCAGTTATCAATTTTCCCAGAGAGACTAAAAGAAAAAATACACAATTTTAATAAAATTAAAAATAACAATTTGGATAGAACTATGTAAGGAACGGTTCTATAGACGTAAACGTATTTATATTGGACAGCATGTGTGCGCTTTGATCCGTCATCAAATACACTTCTACTTTTCAACAAAATCTAGATATCTAAGCGTATTAAAAAAGTTAACATTTCTTTTAAGTTCATATATATATATTAATCGGTAATAAGTCAGTAAGTTATTGAAGTGGCCAAAGGGCCGAACAGGAAACTCTCAGCCTTTGGGTCACTTTCATAACTTTCCACCGATTAAAAAATGCTAAGCATGCATATGTATCCATTCATGTATTGAGCTCTATTTCATCTTATTAATTTCTTTCTTGTTTGTTCTATATACAGCCTGAATACTACTATAATATATATATATATATATATATATATATATATATATATATATATATATATATATATATTGAAGAAACAGTATATTAAAAAAGATTCAGACGGTGAGAAATTAAATAGAGATGTCAGTGGAGAAGTTGCAATGGAAGAACATTAAGAAAGCGGCATGAAGTTTGATGAGCACAAGAAAGAAAGAAAGAAAGCAGTCAGGGGAGGTCAGTCATCACAGTAAATTGTCGAAAACCGAGGAAAGCGAAGAGAAAAATAAGAGAGATTAGGTTAAATTATGGTTGTATAGCGATTAAATGTATTTCCCTTTGTTGATCGTTATTTTCGAGTAAAAACACTGATAGTTAATTCTATGAGTATGCTACAATAGAAATAATGGTTTGGCTTTAATTTTTAAACATCACTAACAAAATAAAAAAACTATTCTCCGTTGTAGCCGGAATTTAGAAAAGAAATTTCTTCAAAAAAAGAAAAACTATTAATGTTCGGCATGTTTTAAAACAATTATCAAATAATTATCAAACTAAAAAAAAAAAATCATCAGGTTTTTACTTTTATAATAATGCATCTACACACTACCACAACACATGGTCACTCAAGAAGTAATTTAATCTCAAAATGAAATCTAAATACAAATCCTGTCTTTATTAATCAAAATACGCTGTTTTGCGATTTTTTTCTCTTCGTTTTAATAATTTCAATAATATAGAAGAAAAATAATTATATATTTAATATAATGAAACAAGAAAGGGCGCGATGTAATTACTTAATTGTAACTCGTACTTGTTTTGTAAATTTAGCAGGTAAAAATAATAGCATTAATTATGAACGTTGCTTCTTCGTTTTCTTTTAGCTAACACCATAACAATTACGAGGCAAAGAAAATTTTCATAAAATTGACACTTTAATAACAAATCGACACAAGCGAGAGGAAAATTTGGAGAAATAGAATTTAGAAAATAGTTTATGCTTTAAGAAGGAAATGTATTTGGATATATTTATTTTTAATTAGTATAGAAAGTAGTTATCGACGTTTCCCTGTGATGTTTCACAGGAATTGATTATTAGTTTTTAATTTACTGAATTAAAATATTTTTTAAAAAGTATTTGGGTTAAATCAGAAATCATTAATTAAAAAGAACAGCTCGATCGATAAAATATTTTCAATTGTTTGATTAAGCTTTTCTGTCATGAGGTTCAAAATCACTTTTGCTGAAACAAAAGAAAGAATGTGCGAAATTGTTAAATAATGGAAACTGACAATTTGGGTTCGAAGCTAATCACAGTTCTTCTATTTTTTCCCCTCTTTTAGCTTTAAATTTTCACTGAAATTATTACCTTATAAATTTTTCACATTTCTTTGTATGGCTCTCATATTGTTGTTCAATATTTTGTCAACTTATTTTTATCCAAAAAACTTTATCGACTTTTAAAGAGATGCCTTAGAAAGAAAGAAAAAAAAAACGTGCTGCCTTTACAAGAAATATAACCAGTGGTTGGAAATGGTAGACATTGGGAAAAATATAACTGGGTGTTATGACAATGCTGTTACGAAATAAAAGAAAACAAAAAAAAAACGAGTTTCTTGATTCAAGTATTCAGACCAGATAAATAATGTTAAATGAAAGTAAAAGTAAAAGTGAGATAAATTTTGAGATGAACTATTGTTGTTACAGAAGCCTCCGGTAAAACAGGAACAGATCAACAAAGAATCACGCGACGTGTGCGATGGAGAGATTCTAGCAGAACTCCATTCCGGAAAGCAGCAGTAATGTAGTGAAGAATTCACACATAAACGACGGAAGATTTGGAGATGGGAATGAAACAAAGAATTCTTCGACCAAAACTGCATAGAAATCAAAACATAATTAAATGCATACGCACACACTTACACATATATATTATTCCCTAGAGAGACATATTCGAAGCTTAATTGCAGTTAAGGAGAGGTCTAGAAGAAATTAATAGATGTTATCGAAAGCGAATTAAAAAACCCAGTCGATGGTGCTTATAAGGGTACATACATGTCAGTTACTTTCGGTAAAGTGATTTATATGAAAAATTTATGAGGACTGTGAGGTATTATATGAGAAAGTATATAGGTGTGTGTGTGTGTGTGTGTTCTTGTCGAAATTTGGCACACACATACACAAACATTGAATATTAGCGCTCTAAAGATACATGAATTTAATCGACACATACACACTGTTCTGATATATATATTTATATATAATCACAACACACAGTGAGCTGAAATTACAATGACACTGAAAAATCACAGGCGAAAGGAATACAAGGGATGGTATAAGAAAGAAGAGTACGGGGGAGGGAACAGAAAACAAGGTTCCAGACAGAGAGAGATGTTACTGTCTGCGAGGAATTTCCATTAACGAAGTGTCACGTTTGCTTCCGCTGTTAAACTAGGTTGGTAGATAAATCTTGCCGATACATGAAATTTCTAGTAAACATGAGTTGGAACCACCCCAAGATGTGAAGAAATAAACATGCATAAACCCATGATTTCTCTAAGTTATTCTTTTATACACACACACACACACACACACACACACACACACATATATATGTATGTATGTATGTATATATATATATATATATATATATATATATATACACACACACACACACAAATATATATATATATATACACACACACACAGATGTGTGTGTTTTTGTGTGATAAAGGAAACCAAGGCAGATATTTTGTATATTGTTTATAGGTTAGTTAACAAAAGAAATAGTTAAAAAATATATAAACATAATTTTGATGTAGATGCTGTATTCCGAATGAGATGTTTGTGCATGTTATTTCGTACACAACATTTTATTTGATCTCTTTTTTGCTACACACAACAAAATTATATACTTTTTTTTTTTTAATCAAAATCCCGTTAATGTAATATACAACATCGTAAATCCGATAATCAAACAAAATATATGGCTATATAAAAATCGCATGAAAAACACCAGGCCGGCGTTGTTGAATCTTTCCGTGAGAATATGAAACGAACTTTGAGTAGATTAAAATATATATTAAAACAAAACAAAGCAAATAAATGAACAGAAAAAAAAGGCAGAAATATTTAAGCAATTCAGATATTCGTTAAGATATTAAAACATAAAGAAATTCATTATTCGATATGATCTCAGATTTTGTGTCTGTGTATGTATATATATATATATATATATATATATATATATATATATATATATATATAAAGAAGAGAAAAACTAAGCCCCAAGTTATTTTAAGCTACGATTTTGAAGAGGTGAAAAAATTATCAGATGAAAGTATTTAGTTTAGCGCGCCAGTAAAGATAAAGGTAGAAACATAAAAAATATAACCGATATTTGGGTAATGCTTCCAAACATGCTTATAATACAAAATCCTTTATGTGATAAACACAAAACATTCAGACTACAAAATCATAAAATATACACAAAAGCAATAACACACATGTGCATACATTTATATATATTTAGGTGTGTGAGTGTATATTAGACGCATATTATTCACACACATCTATTTTTTGAGACACATATAATACAGAAAGAGAAAATACACATTTTAAATATTGATGGATACACAACATATATGCATTAAATAGATAGATAGATTAAATAGAAGTAAATTTACCTTTCTTAGATGAGCCATCCATATAATATTAATTGGGGGAAACAAAAAGGAATTAGAAATAACAACATGAAAACGTAACGATCGATGGGATATAATTCAAAAACCACATGCACATCCCAGTTGTAAAAAAGAGACTCGACTCGCTTGACAATAACAACATTGTAGAAATAAAAAAAATGTTCTTGGAATCTTAGAGTTGTCCCCCTTGTTTTATCCTGTAAATTTGTTTCTTTTTTAATTTTGTTTCCTTTGGCAAACAACGAAACAAGAGATATAATGTGTAATTCTACTGTTATCCTGAACTTAGTTTTTTTTTTTTCCTTTTTTTTTTGATATTCTTTTCGTTACATGACTTAATTGGAAAGTTAAATAAAATTATTGTTGGAGTATATATATGTATATAACTCGTACGATTTCAGCTGCACACACGATAAACACTAAAGCAGTTGCAGCTGCTTGTTCTAGATTTGATTGCGAACAATGACAATCTTACGTTCAAGATGGCGCTTGGCATATGTAATTAATATTCATATATAAATGTGTATGTGTGTGGGTATATAATATACATACATACATACACACACACACACACACACACACATACACACATACACACACACATATATATATGTATATATATATATATATATATATATATATATATATATATATATATATATATATATATATATATATATAATATATGCTTAATTCATAAATACTTTTCTGTTTTTTAAGTTACTCTTTTTTATTTAATACGGGTAACCAAGTTTTTTTTTAACAACACATAATTTATTGTGTAGAAACTTTTTCTTTTTGAACAGGTACACATTTAAAAAAAAAATGAGTAAAGGATAACTAGCGCTATGAAGCATGCTTTCATCTTCCGTTTAGTTATTAAACGATGTGAAGGAGTTTCAACTGGGAGTCGAAACCAGGTCGCTTTCGGCTAGTGAGAGCTTTCTTCAGAGCGCTCGAAAACACCAACGACAACTATATAGCAACGATGATTTCGCCACCGACAACGTACAGGGCCAGAGATTTAAGAAGGGGGACAACTAGGATATTATAGCATTCATGCCTTTCCCAAAATGGGCGTTGATTGAAGCGCGGAGAGAGCGAACTTGTCTAACCGGGAGATAAACTTTTACTCACTTGCGCTCTTCACAACAAACAATAGGGATTTCTTGTGTATATTCAGGACCATACATTTGTAAAGGAGGTGGAGAGCTCGTTGACCCAAGTATATATCTGGTACTTGAGATTTTTCATATGACGACAAAATTCGAAAGAATAAAATACAAACAATGCAAACTCGAATATAACATTTTCTAAAGAATCAAACAATAATGCCTCACAATGTGTATATTTAATAACGGTTTTTAAGCCAAAACATCTAATTGTATAAAATATTTGTTTAACAAGCACAGCGTCAATGTTTTGCGAATCCTTAGAATAAGAGTTTATGTAAAGCTTTATAACAAATGTCATAATGGTTCAGTAATGAATCATTATGTTCACAAAAGCTGAGTAGAATAATTATATCAAAATAGTTTAAACTTACAAAATTAAACAGAAAATAACAATAAAGATTAGTTTAAAGGGTCACACAAACACCTTTAAATAAACATTAGACCAGAGAAAACTGATATTTCTCTCTACATAAAATGTTTAAAATAATCAAAAGCACTCGCAGTATTATCTCAGATAATTGCAAAGCTAAGGCGCTAGAACAACCAAGCACCCTTACAGGTATCACCTGTTACTTCAATAAGACGAGACGCCAACAATGATAAAAATTTTCGTAATCGGCGGACCAGCACCTTTGAACGTCTCAAATGCTACAGCTTGAAGATATGTGATTCACTAGAAAATTAAGAATCTTATTCCGTTCGTCTGTGGACATAGTAGGCCCCACCTCCACTGCAGTGATGAATGATGGAGTGAAAGACTCACTAACGTGACGCCCCATATGCAGCATTTATCTCTAACCCTGGGACAAAGTGATAGCCCATCAGACCCTTTTTTTTTCGTCCCTGGACAGTTTTACTGATTCCAGAATTGAAGTAGTAGTATTAGGATGTTGTATAATTAATTTTATTTCAGTGTGGTAGGCAAAGTGGTCTGTCCAGCTG
Organism: Octopus bimaculoides; assembly: GCF_046866305.1. NCBI lineage: Eukaryota > Metazoa > Mollusca > Cephalopoda > Octopoda > Octopodidae > Octopus > Octopus bimaculoides. Next base: position 56,384,910 of record NC_142934.1, on the reverse strand, counting down.
ACTTGACAATCTATAAAGAAACCTCAGAATCAAAGAGTTTATCACGTTGACACATCATTCCAGCCACAGCTCTGATTCTAAGAACAATGGAAATGCTGGGTCCATCTGATGTTCGTTACAGGCAAAGCGCCAAACCAATCTCCAGAAAATTTACCACTCACAAAAAGTAAGCGACATTTAGAACATTAAATATTCAGTTTGATAATGATTTGACTGTAAAATGTTCCAAACTCCAGTGCATCGATTTATTTCGCTCCGAAACTGATAAATCTAGTCCCTTCTGAAACACAACGCTCTATCTGCTTCCCTACTGGAGTTAATTCATGCTGAAAAGAAGATGTTTCCCACCGAAAAGAAAACGAGCATGTGTAGAAGAAAAGATACAGAGGCGAGGTAGAGGAGAACATTTGTGTAAAATCTGGCCTTCGACTCGTTAGTCAGCCTTGTCAAAGCTGTCTAGCGCAGACGTTAAAATTATATAAAAGTGACTCCATTCAAGTTATATAGGAGTTACTTCTCCAGATTGTTATGGTGTAGACAACGAAACGAGAAATCTGGCAGACGTTGGGATTATAAAATTCACGAATGTGAAAGGTTTGAGCAAACTAAAAGCTTCTGAATAAAGGGAAAGAGTCATGATCATTGTATTAAATTATATTGCGTTGGGTCAAAGGTTTTGCAATTAAAACAAAAGCATCATAGCCTTCAAAATAGAGGCCGTCATGTTGCACCGTTTGAAGCCACCTTTCTGTCAGTTCTTCGATCCCACTCTAGCACCAGTTCCTGTCCTTCGAGGCGAAGAATTCCTTTACTAAAGCTTCCATTTTGTCTTGCTTGATGAAGCATCGCGAGTACAGGAAGCAAGCTAGGGATCGGAACAAGGGATGATCCGAGGGAGATATTTTTCTGCAATCCTTTTGCGCATAAGCAAAGGCCAACTTCCGGAACCTGTCGTCAAACACCGGCTTTTCCAAAGGTGACGCTATGCGTTTGGTGGAATTATGAGGGGATAATTCACTACGATTTCGTTCCGGGCAGTCGAACCATCTATGCCAACCTGTACTCCGAACAACTGGATCGGATGTATGTCAATGTGCGACAAAAATATCCGGCATTGGTAAACAGAAAGCGTGCTCTTCTGCAGCAAGACAACGTAAGACCTCATATCGCTCGAACAACCCGGAATTAAGCCCAGGAACTTGAGGGAATGGAACTGGTACATCCAGCATATAGTCCGGACCTAGCTCCCTCGGATTACTACTTGTTCCGATCCATGGCTCACTTCCTGCGCTTGCGACAATTCATCAACCAAAAGGAGGTGGAGGCTTCAGTCGGGGAGTGATTCACCTCGAAGGACAAGAACTGACAGAAAGGTGGCTTCAGGTGGTGCAGTACGATGACCTCTACAATGAATGCTAGGCTGATTTTGTTGTAATCTATCGAATAAAGCAAATAAGTTACCAAAATATTGCAAAACTTTTGACTCAACACAGTATGTTACACATAGTAAAACGAAAAATTAATATTAAATTTTTTTTGGAAAATTACAATAATGACTAAAAAATTATGCGCATCTTTAAAAAGTTATAGATTTTCGATGGAATACTTCCTTTCTGTGAAAAGTTTCTCGAATACTTTCATTCTTTACTGCTGTCCCATAAACGTAAACCCCTTTAAAGTTTATAATCATGCATTTGTACTTCGTGTTGATAATGAAGAACATGATAAATGTCACTGAGTCTCTACAATAAAGTAAATGTAATTTCTACTAACATGTATTGTGTATGTAGTGAAGTGATGGTCTGAATGCCTGCATAAGCATTGACTTGTCGTTTTTAACAGCAACTTCATTACGGATCTTGGATCGTTTTCCTTTGTCAGTAGAAGATACCTTATACAGAAAAATGTCCTTAAGTAATAAAGAATGAAAATATTAGATAATAAAAGTATTGTGTCCCTTGATTCATTTCCAAGTAATTTTAACTATTTTCAAGTAAAAAAAACTTTCAGATTCTTCATGTTGAGTCTTCAGACGTACTCCAAATTCTACCACTATGTATTTCTGATATACACCCAATATAAAACCAATGTTTGTCACAAATGACTTTTTAACTGTTATTTATTATTTTTTTTTTTTCATCAGACTGAACTCTACACATATTATTCGGTATAGTGGTATAATTTCCTTTTTGTCCTTGTTGTTCACTGCCCCTCTCTCTCTCTCTCTCTCTCTCTCTCTCTCTCTCTCTCTCTCTCTCTCTCTCTCTCTCTCTCTCTCTCTCTACCCTCTATTTCTCTCTTAATAGAAATCTTAATCTGCTGAAACTTTGAAATTAGAGATAGTCAAACTAACCACTTAATTTAATTTATGGTAAAATATTAGACTAATTATATCGTCAATTTTTTTATTCACCTTTATCTATTATATCTCTTTCTTCCCGTAGTTTAATCGTAACCTCCTGTTCTATGATTGCCTTAAAGTGGAGTATATGACTTTTAGTGAAATTGAAAAACCAATCAGCTTACTGCATTTTGTAATGATCGAAGGAATTGGCTTCGTCATGGACTGTTAAAGAGATTTTTCCCCCAGTACATGGAGATAAACCATTAGTTGTTGACATTGAAATGGCATGGTACAAGACTGGTTTTATCGAGACCAATGAAGCAATTTGAATTAACAATAAACGCAGCTAGCTAACTCCATTCTATGATGTTCTTTTTTTTATTCCTATTTTTGTTTCAAAGCAAAATCGTATCTTTTTTATTATCTCTAATGAACTTCAGAAATTGTTTCTCGAAAAATCAAAAACGGGTTAAAACTAAACAGTGTGATAGTCTGAAAACCACCACCAAGTTGAAAAACCACTGTAGGGTTGTCTATTACGTTCGATTAAACAGTCGTGTTAACACAGTGAGAACGTAACATAGTTGTGAAACCCAAAATGTCATTTAGAAGTTTGACGTGAGACATGAGAGACATGCATCATGTATTTGTTCGCGAGTGCATCTGCATGTGTTGACCTCTGTATCAGTGAGACAAACAGATTAAAAGTGTGAGTATATGAATTAATATAGTAAGAGTAATGTTATGTATTTGGATGGATGGATGCAAAAAAAGAAGAAGAATTAATTTGCCTTGACCACAAACATCTTTGTCGTAAGGCCTCGTCATTTCCAAGTACTTCTTTCTTCGTAGAAGAATTGTCTACAGAGGTCACATTTGGTGGCCAATAGAGACCTTGGCTATAGTTGGCAGATCTTTTGTCATAGCCGTTTAACCTCTTCATTTCTTTAACGATCTTCAAAATGTTCTATACCGATGTTGATGATGTGACACCACATAGCACTTTCTTCTGCACGTTGCTTCCAGGATTTGAGGTTAATAATGAAGCTCTTCATTACCTTTCAGTTGTCTCTTGTAGCTTCGCATCATGAGACAGTGGCGCGATCTCTTGCCGTTGCAGAATTCACTGCAGAGTATTTGAATTATGTAGTGGGCATGATCTGCCCATCTCAAGCGATACTTTATCGCCTCAGATGGGCAGATCATGTCCAATGTTGTTGGCTTTGATCTATTCAAGAACTGCAAGGTTGTCGACATAGTTCTCCCATTTACCGATCATTACTGGCCGAAGTTTCTTTTGACAAAATCGTTCCAGTTTTCGGATATCCCTGCGGTACAAAGTTCATGTCTCAACCTTTGATTAGAGTGGAAACAACCACGACCTCATGCACCACGTCCTCATGCACCACGTCCTTAGTAGATCAAGAGTTTGTAGTTTCTAGTTTCCGAAGACTCGATGAAAGAGTTTTTCCAAAAGTAATATGAGCAGCTCAGATCCTGTTTTAGATGTATTTCTCAGCGTTACATTGTGTGGAGAGAGGATACTTCCGAGCAACTGGAACTGATTTTCTTGTTCCAGTGGTGTATTGGCGATAGTGATAGTGAAATCTTGAAAAATTGAGTTTGAATCAGGTTGTGTAAGGATTTCAGGTTATTGGATGTTGATTGTCAGATCGAAGCGACCAGTCGTATATTTGAAGTTATTGACCGATTTCTGCATTTCTTCGAGATAATAAGCTGGCGAGGCATTGTCATCGGCATCCTGTGGTCCAGTGACATGAATGCTATCAGTCAGTCTTTGTGATTAAAGTATGGACAGATTTCAGAGTCCACCATCGAAGCAGTAACTGATCCCTAGCTTGTTGCGTGAAATTTCGTGGAACATGGCTGCAAGGTACAAGGAAAACAAGGTTAAAATGAGAACATATTCTTGCTTTAAGTCATTGGTGATAGGAAAATCTCCTGACGCGTGGTTTTCATGGGTTACTTGTCCTGTCATGCCATCGTTAAGTACCCGAATGAATATCACAAGTCAATTGGGACAACCAAATTGTTGTATGCAGTACGGTGTCGAAAGCCTTCTCGACATCATACAATTCCAGGAAGAGAGGTTTCTGTTGTTCTCTGTATTTTTCCTGTAACTGTCCTATGCAGAATATTATGTCAATTGTTGTTCAAGAAGCACGAAATCCACGCCGAGATTTCGACTACACTTTCTCCGAGATGACTAGAAGATAGTTAGGCAATATTCTGGCGGTTTTATCCTAGGATAGAGAGGAGATATACGCCACGGTAGTTTCCATAAATACGGCGATCTCCTTTCTTAAAATTTGTAACGATTACGACATTCTTTATATCTGCAAACATTCGAGTTTCACACATTTTCAGAATGAGCTAGAATAACCTAGTTCTTAAAGAGTGGCCACTAATTTGGAAGAGTTGTAAATGGTTGTTATCTAGAACAGGTGACTTTCTCGCTTTCATCATTTTAATTGCATTGCTGTATTCACGAAAAGATGGAATGCCCGACTACCATAGTTGAGGCACAGTTCTAAGGAAGTCTTCTGCTGCAGTTGAGCTCTTATTTAGGAGAGTGCTTAAGTGATCTTTTCAGTAGTTTAGGATGCTTTGGCTGTTAGTGAGAATGTTGGTGCTGTCGGAAGTCGTCAAAGTACAGGTTGAGGCTCGGGTTGGGCAGTAGAGATCTTTGATACAAGTGAAGAAATTTCTAAGGTTTCTGAGGTCTGTATCGTTGAAGTTCGATAGCCTTTTTAGTTGTTTTGAATGTCACTAATCTGAGTTTGACATGTCCACTTAGATCTTGAAAGCGTTACTTGAAGTTAGGTCTTGTACAAGGGACAGGTGAGCATCTCTTTTAGCACTGAGGAATTTTGAAATTTCCGTTGTATTCATCGAACTGATCCCAGTTCTCCCTTTTCGTGAAGCCGATAGTGTTTTCAATTGCTTTTTGGATGGTGTTTCGGATAACTGTCTTCTTTTCAGTGGTGTCCTTGGCGTTAGCAAGGCTGTTTGTCGGCTGGTCTTTGATGTATTCTTGGAATTCTTCGGCTTGGTTTTTAAGTTTCGATGTATTTAACTTTCTTCGCCGACACTTTAAGTGGACAGGTGTTTAATGACGAAGAGGAATTCTGAGTCGGCTGATGGAGGTGTTTGTGGTCCGTCAAGTAGTCGTCTGACTTTCTTGTTGTCTTGGTGATAGCGACGTCTTTCTTGTCGTAACATCTATTAATTATAAGGAGTAGTTAGTTATTGTCAGTGGTCGGACACCCTTCATTGATTCTATCAGCTGCGACTCTTTGTAAAGAATGGAATCCCTTGTAACACCTCACCAGAAGGGAGAGGCGTCAAAAAGGGACAAAGTCAACAAAGTCAATAAACGACTTTTGACTATCAACTGATTCGCAGGTGTCGGCAGAATGGGGTTATTAGATTCTGAATTTCCTTTACTCCTTTCTTTTTCTTTTTCTTTTTTTCATTTTCATGATTTTTTACTCCTTCGCCGCCGCCGCCGCTGCCGCCGCTGCTGCTGCTGCTGCTGCTGCTGCTGCTGCTGCTGCTGCTGCTGCTGCTTAACAATATCCCCTCCTACCCACTCTGTTATCGTTCAGTGGAACCACTTGTTGCCCGCTTGGTAGGTAGATTAGGTAACGCATAAAATAATAAATAAAAAAAAAACAGAGTACCCATTGTATACGTAACTGAACCTAACAGTAAGAGTGTATGCGTGTGTGTGTATATTTGTTATATTAAAGTTGCCCGACGCTTGCTACACTCCACTCTTTGAATCTTCTGTGCTCACGTTACGATGTTGTTCAGTCAATAGCATTATTGCAAGTTTAAAAGATCCGCTTGTATGACCAGGAGAAAATTTCCGCCGACTGCACATCAGTTTCACAAGAACTCAGTCAACCGTATGGTTTACATGAGCAATTTACAGTATAAAACTTATCTGAACAATGTATTGCAGCTTCTTCGAATCCAACCAATCAACTATCAATTTTTATTTCATGTTTTTTTTTTCTTTAATATATTTAGCTATTTATGTCTCCCCCCCCCTTTCATTTTGAAAACTACGAGCAACATATACACCAGTGACTGATGAGTACATAACAAACCGAATCGATTCGGTTTCAGTTACCAATTTAGGTATCTATTTTAACCACATTTGCGCATCCTGCCTTCGGACCTGAAAAAGAACGGGTTCCGTCAAGTTAAGTTGACTTTGACTTTTGCTTTAATTTCGACAAATTTTCATACATTTTCATTAGTACTGAAAAAAAAAAAAAAAAAAAGACATTACTAATACCGCTTTTGTCATTATCCGAAACTGATTAATCATTGATATAAGTTTATAGGACTAATGTATCGCCAAGGTATGTTTCTTTTTTATTTATTTATTCATTTATTTATTTTTCTATTTTTAACATCTATCATCTAATTGCTTCGGTCATTGGACTATGGTCGCGGTGGGACACACCTTGAGACGTTTAGGCGGACAAATCGTCCACAGTACTTATGTTTTTAAAGCCTGGTACTCATTATATCGGTGTCTTTGGCGGAAACCGCTAAGTTACGAGCACGTAAACAAACCAACATGTCAAGCGGTGGAGAAGAATACGTAAAACCTAAGAGACATGTGCACACATATATACATGCCTACAATATGTGCACACTCACACACACACACTCCTCTCTCTCTCTCTCTCTCTCTCTCTCTCTCCCTCTCCCTCTCTCTCCCTCTCTCTTACACACAACCTTATAAATATGATAGGCTTCCTCTCATTTTCCACCAACCAAATTCGCTCTCAAGGCATTGGTCGCAAGGGTTGTAAAAATTAATTGAAGAAAAATTAATTGCAATATATTGGTCCAGTTAATTGATTGGAGACGTACTGCTGATTAAAAAATTGATTGCTATCATATCAATTAATTACAATTAATTGCAGTTAATTGCAACATTGTCAGCGAAAGTTTTCCAAATGGGTCATACTTTATTCGACGTTCAATTGGCAAATAGAGCGTTCTATTATTATTTGAGGTATTGTGTTGATGCTTTGTTCTGACTGCTGAGAATGATTCACACATTCTGTCGTGCTTAGGAATTGACTTATTGTGTATGTTGTCAAGTGTTGATGCTTGATTCGGACTGCTGAGAATGGTACATATTCTATCATGCTTAGGAATTGGCTATTGTGTATGTTGTCAAATAACCGCTGTTGAGTATTGACGCTTGGTTAGGACTGTCGAGAATGATTCACACATTCTGTCGCGTTTGGGAATTGGCTATTGTGAATGTTGTCAAATAATCACTGTCGAGTGATTCTTGGTTCTGACTGCCGAGAATGATTCACACATTCTGCCTTCAAGTCATTAAATCGTAACTTCGTCTGCAATGCGGTTGTATCTTGAATTCCGCTCCAACATATTAACTGAATCAGACTTTCATCAGTGGAGTGGCGAAATATTTTCTATTTTAAACCGTGGCGAAATATCTTTTATTTTAAACTAACCCATGCCGCATGAAAACGAGCAAATCGTCAAAAAATATCTTAACCAGACAGACAGTGAACATGTATGAAAATGCAAGCGTGGAAAAAAGTTGACACAGTAAAAAGAAAAGGAACTGGATGAACAAATCTTATGAAACATATAAAAAAAACCCAGCATCCAGAGTATTCTACTACACAAGCAACTGGACGACCGTCTTTATCGAGCTTTCTTTCACCAAGTAGTTTGGTCAGTCGCTCGGCCTTGAATGTTAATGGTTGGATTGAGTGGGTATGTGTTGGTTTAAAACTATTTTCCTTTACTGAAGACCCACTGAAGTACACAAACTTGTGAAGTATGACAAATATGGTCTTAAAGAAATGCATGGAGAAACTTACTCAAGAAGTAGAAAAGAAAATATCTGATAAACTTCCCAGTAAATTTTCGTTGGACTAAGGGTTCGATGCATTTCATTGGACTTTTTGCATCTTACTCGTGCAATTATCAAAATGATTATTGCACTGTTTTGCTGGCATTTGCGTCAATGGTATGTGAAAAATCATTCACTGCTTCTGATTATGTCGAATTTATAGAGTATGTGTTAAGTGTCTATAACAAAAATTTAGAAAATGTTGTAGCTGTTACTGGAGATAATATTGGAGTGAACAAATCTATAGCGAATTTGTGTAGAATAACATTGATTGGATGTGCCTCTCATAAATTCAATCTAGCTGTTTCTGCAGCCATTGTGCACAGCCTAAATTTTGAAAGTAGAGTTGTGAATTTTTTACAATATGCTGAAGCAGAGTTAACTGCGGATGAAGTGGCTGTTCTACATCTGCTGAAAGTGGTGACAGACACGTCACAACAGTCTGATTTACCTGTAGAAGATGATGATTTTGCTTCAGTTTGTTTGGAAAAACACAAAAAAGATAAAATTTCACCTCAGCAATATCTGAACCGTAGATTTTTGTTACCAACGTCCAACACCTTGGAACGTTTCTTCAGCTCAGTAAGTTATGCTTTTAATGATTTTCGGCAATACTTAACTATAATGGATTTAGAAATGCAATTATTTCTAAAAGTCGGTCGCGCTTTCTGGGATGAAGACTTAGTTTCAGAAATCTGCAATTGTTCAGGATCTTTTGCTATATTAGAACATTTTAATTGTGCAACTCGTTTGAGAAATTCTTTCAATGAAAGACCTTCAATTTATTTGTTTTTCAACTACTGTACAATGTAGAGTATACATGTTGTTTGTTCCCAATACTAAATCAATAAAATTGAACTTTGAACGTTTTCTGATAATAAAGTTCTTTGAAATTATAAGTTGTGTCTTTTATTTTCCTGTCATTTTGACTCTTACCTAAATCGAAGCTAACATTCCAAAATATATGGTGTTTTTACGTTCGGCAAAATAATTGATAATTAATTGCAATAATTGATTGGACTGTATCCCGATTAAAATTGATTGTTAGGAAAGGTTCCAATCAATTATTTACAACCCCTGATTAGTCAGCCCAAGACTATGGTAAAAGACATTTGCCCAAGGTGGAAACTGAACCCGCAACCATGTGGTTGCAAATCGAGCTTCTTAACCACACAGCTAAGTGGGGTTTTTAAAAAAAAAACATGTGTCGTTATTACTAGAAAAAGACTTTTTACGAAAACAGGAGCCAACTTTTGTTAGAAAGAACACTATTGGATCCAGTACTTACTTGTTATTGCACTGTAGGGGTGGAAGTAGAATCGGTAGAGCTTCTGACAAAATTCCTTGCAGTATCTCGTTAAAGTCCAAGTCCTACAGATGGTCGATAAAACATGCACGAATCAGGTCCTGGTTCCAGAACCATCTTTAGGTGACCATAACCCTAAGTGCCGTCATTGAACAAGTGGTTCCCCATCCTATCGAAATATAACGAAATTCTTCTCTTCTCTTGACAGAAGGCTCAAATAATTGCGCCGCCGCGGCCTCTCCATCCATGTCTATCTTGTGCCAGTCTGCATAACTTTGCAAAACTTTCATCACTAGCTTCTTTGATGTTATCGCTAAATCTGGTCTCCTATTTGTAGTTTTTTTTTTTTTTGCCATATGCTGCGACTGTCAATAGGAACTTGAATTTGAGTGACAGGGGTAATCAAATAAGATTATTTTGGTTATCATTTTTTCTTTTTTCTTAGTACTATGACTACCGTGAAGGTTACCTTGACTCTGTTATTGTTGTTGGCGAATGGCTGTGGTTAGAGCGTCGGGCTCACAATCATGAGGTAGTGAGTTCGATTCCCGGACCGGGTTGTGTGTTATGTTCTTGGGAAAGGCATTTTATTTCACGTTACTCCAGCTCACTCTGCTGCAGAAACGAGTTGCGAAGATGTATCGGTCTCTGCCTTTCCCTTGGATAACATCGGTGGCGAATGATTGCTGGTCTTGCGTAAACAACCTTGCCTGGACTTGTGCCTCGGAAGGTAACTTTCTCGGTGCAATGCCATGGTCATTCATGACCGAAGGGAATCTTTACCCTAGTGTTATCATTGTAATAATAATACTTTTGTAATTGTGTTTGTATTCCCGGGAATCTGATAATTTGATTGGTGCATCGTATACCCGGAGAATTCAGAACTATCCAAGAAGACTTAATCGTATTCCAACTGATGAAACAGCCACACAAGCCTGTTGCTGAAAAATATTCAACTATTTAGTAATTATAAAGAATGATCTTGTATAATGCAATATGTAAATATAAACTCAGCAACTTAAAGCTGGTATGCGATGCAGAAATAAATGTTGCGATCTTCTATGAAAGCCTGATATTCTCCATCCTCGTGTTATATTATTTTTGTATTAATCTTATGCAAACAGGAGTTCCACACGTGTATCAAGCCCTTGAATATACCCTACTGTAGTATAACATAAAGTAGCTAAATAATGGCATAAGAGTTCTTAAATGCGCATTTCGAGGTTTTTACCCTGAGCAAGCGAGGCACAAATTTTGCTGCAACTCTTTTCATTCGCAATTCCTCGCTCAAAATTAGTTGGCAGGAATTCCAGGACACGCCATTCATTTCAACAAGTTCGTCAATTGTTCGGTGACAGTCCTTCAAGATCAGTTCATGAAGTTTCATATTTTCATTCGTTCGGGAGGTCGGACAGTTGCCCTGAAGCGACAAGTGACCATTCCTAAAGCGTGGAAACTACTCGTAAACTTGTGTTTTGCTCATGGCAGCAGCTTTGTAAGCTGTTTGAAGCATGACAACTGTTTCGGCCGCCGTTTTCATCGGCAGAAAACGGAATTTCACGGAAGCACGCTATTCCTTCGTTTCAGCTATCGTAAAAGTCGATGAACAGGGGAACAGCACTGCAAAACAAAGACGCACCACGTAGCAGTATGACCTCAGTGGACAACGCCGGTCAGCAGAGGGTCGCATCAAGTAGGTTCTAGCGGTGGAAGCCTGAACTACAATGTCCCACAGAGAACGTTTTCGGTTACTTTTAGGTACCCCCTCGTATATGTATGTAGTATATTATATTACACACACACACACACACACCACAAATTTTTGTTCCAATTCTTTCACTCACTTTGTATCTATATTTAGAAGAGTTACATACCGGAAACTATCCTTGTTCAGATTATCTTATCAGTGACTCACTTGTTGGAAAAACTGGAAATGTTAATTAAATTATTATCAGTTACACAACACATTAGCTAAGACTGACATAATTTTAACAAAGCCATCGAGTATCCAAGGCTTGTTACTACACCCAGTCATATATCACTCGCATTTCAGATTTCAAAAAACTTCGTTAAATCAGATACTCAGTCCTGAAAAATCTTACTGGACTGCCTACGTTATTCCTAAAATTCATTGTCGAGTGATCATACTTTTAACCATCTGCCTGATCAAATCACGTCCAAAACGTCCATGTTTGTTTTTAAGCGCTTAGCCTTAATTTCATGCGTACTGAATAATATAATGATTTCCTTTCATAAGTCCCAAATTATTCTGATGGTTGAAAAAATTGGGCATGTGCCTCATATATGATGCATGAGTGCAGCAGAAATATGTCCTGTGTACCACATACGATAGACAAAGGATTAATACAAGTTTTCGAAAGAGTTCCACTAAAAGATTCAAAACAGCTATTTAATCAGTGCCACTGTTCCAAAAATCTATAAAACTTATGATTTAAATCCATTAACTTTGCATATCCGGTCACTTTTTGAAACCTACGGCCATGTTTTACCTTCTAATCTTTAAATATAGGTAGTTTATTGTCTCCAAGACTAACTATGGGGCGCTGTTCAGTTTACTTCACTCTCACAATTTGTTTTCTCTATCTACCTTTCTGTTTGCCTGTCATCATGTTTGTCTGTCAGTTTTTTGCTAACCTGTTTGCATGTCGTCTTAACTATCGATATATTCTGTTTTGTATGCCATTAGATGCTTTGACGGTGAACGAACAAATCGTGAGATTTGCTAGATCATAATGTAACGATGTTGTGTTTCCGTCGAAGCTAAGAAATTCTTTTTGAGCAACGAGTTCCCCACTTTAATTATATTACTATAAACACCCATGAAACAACATATGTGTATGTGCTTCTGTGTGTGTGTGTGTGTGTGTGTGTGTGTGTGTGTGTGTGTGTGTGTGTGTGTGTGTGTGTGTGTGTGTGTGTGCGCGTGCGTGCGTGCGTGCGCGTAAAGATCCCTTCGGTCATGAATGACCATGGGATTGCACTTTGACAGTTCCCTTCCAAAGCACAAGTCCGGACAGCGAATTTTTTTCCCACGTGAGTTCTGGACCCCAGTAATGAACTCATTTGCATACAGCTAATCAGAACTCACCTTGACCTGGTTGTCAAGTTAACAAAGTAAACTCTACCAAGTAAACTCAAGGCGAAGAACGGTGTTGTAAATCGACTGATCGCCAAGTTATGCCTGATTTTACAAGGAGACAATTAGATAGATTTGAATCTACACCTATTATCGGATTTTGTTAGGGCCCCATATGGTAAAGATGTGGATGGGAAAAATGTGGGTAGAGGATGATGTGCTAACAACCCTCTCCCCTAACTGTTTTAGAAAGTAAACAACGCAAATAACTACGCAGAGGCAGTCATGGTTGAAACAAGAATAAGATCAAGAAGCATTATTAAAAGAGAAAAGAAGCATGGTCATTCCTTACTCAAGTGACCTTATCTTATCGCCCGTCATTTGTTATGCACTCATAAATTAGTTTGATAGTTGAGCTCTGATTGGCTGTATGCAAATGAGTTCATAACTGGGTTGGGGGTCCGGAACTCTCGTGGAATAAAAAATTTACGTTCGGACAAGGTTGTTTATGGAAGACCAGCAGTCGCCCATGCATACCAGCCTCCCTTCTCCTCGTCACCGATGTTATCTAAGGGAAAGGCAAAAGCCGATACAACTTGGCACCAGTGATGTCGCAGCTCATTCCTACAGTTGAGTGAACTGGAGCAACATGAAATAAAGTGTCTTGCTCAAGAACACAACATACTGTTCGGTTCGGGAATCGAACTCACTACCTCACGATTGTTAGACCGATGCTCTAACCATTGAGCCATGCGCCTTCGCGCGCACACACACACACACACACACACAGACACACACACACACACACACACACACACACACACACACACACACACACACATATACTCTCACGTATACTCGCTCGTGCACACGCGCGCGCGTTTATTTTATAATCTAGCATTATTGGTTAAACTATGATTAGCTGTGGAAGTGTGATAAGACCGAAATTGTGTTACTAACAAAAATCACTCTCATTACTAACTCTACACAATATTAATTTTTACTTAAATTTCAGTAGTCTCCCTTGCCTAGGATTAATCATCACACGGATGATTTTTTTTCTTTAATTACTTCTGACTGTCTGTGGACGTAAATTTAATTTAAATTATCTTAGCTCACTATATCAAATATATTCACATCGACTCTACTACAGCTTTATGTGTATTGTTTCCTTTGTCTTTTAATTACTTAATAACCAATCTCATCGAAAACGGTTGTTAAAATGAAAAACGAGGTGAATCTTGAGATACTGAGAGGGGAGAACGGAAAACCATACATCTTTAGAGACCTCATATCACATCACAGTACTTTTTCAAAGACCTGCCTCCTTTAATTTTTGCATATATCTCTCTTATTTTCCCGTCACGTGGCATGGATGTAACTTGATTAAACAATCAACAGCAAGCCTTGCGAGCAAGATAAAAATTATTAATAAAGAAGCTGAACTAGTTATGTCCCCGTTGTTCTTGTTTAGCCCCAGGCCAGCTCTGATCGAGCAAACATATAGTAAAAAGCAATCCAGCCACGACACGACTATCTCGTCTTTTATTCAGTCACAGTATATCTAATACTACATTACCAATTTGGCTTTAAAAAATGAATAAATGGATAAAACAAAGAAAATAATATGTAACGTGGTTTGGGGAACATGTGGTTACTATTTCTAGCAAGGTAGGGTGACCATGCCGAGGCGTCAGACTTCCTCAGTTATGTCCCCATTATCTATTCACATCATGGCTGAGGGAATATGTTTGGGGAGAGTATTCTGCATATTAGTTAGAAATAAATACGGTAACCTCACATGTGAGTTGGAAAACTGTAATTGCTTCATATAAAACTGTCTATTGTCTATTAGTAGTCAAAATCTTTCTGAAGGTACATAAAGTCTTGCTATAGTGTGCTACAAAATATATACATTGAATTTGACTAGCATTATTACGTGCATTCAAACAAAAGGATTAGTAAACGTACAAATTTATTTATCACACATATCCACTCGCATTCTAATACTATTACTACTACTACTCTCTCTCTCTCTATCTCTCTCACTTACTCTCTCTCTCACTTTCTCTCTCTCTCTCTCTCTCTCACTCTCTCTCTGTCTCTGTCTGTCTGTCTGTTTCTCTGTCTCTCTCTCTCTCTCTCTCTCTCTCTCATCTATCTAAATAAGGACCACTATGAGTTTAATAAATATAAATCAACTTCGGCAACCACATCACCATCTTACAAGTAGCCAAATCTTCAAATCGCATCAGCGTTTCAGAAAATCATTCATTGAAGAATGTGGTTCGGGATTTTTATCCATCGGATTAAGACAGGATAGCCACAGCCTGGACGACTTTGATAAACAACAGTTCCCATACATTTGATCATGAAAACCTTTCATACCTTGTTCATTTACTCATTTAACTAACCTTTTTTATTTTATATTTTCCTCCCCATTCATCTTAATTTTCGTTCTCTGTAGTACTGTCCAACGGTCTGTACTTGGGTGGCTTTAAAAATGTGTGTGTATGTGTGTACATATACACATATTTTTGGAAAATTGTTGGTTATGGTCGGTCAGAGAGTGAACATTGGTTTTGCGGTAAAACTAAAGTGTTTAACCCGAGCAAAAAAAAAAAAAAGAAAAATAGTGCAATATGTGTAGAACATGTAGTAAACGAATATGAAAAAAAAAAATGCGGGGAGACGACTCGAAAAATTCACCCGATTAATCTACAAGATCCGAAAACTGAACGTTAACACCCGGTCACAAAAGTGAAAAAAAAAACAAAAAATAGTGTGCTAGCTGTAAAATAATGTGTAGTAAACGAATATGAAGAAAAAAATTTCGCCGACTGACGGGGAAGTGGTGAGAGGACTCGGAACATTCTCGATGTGAATTTTCCGGGTCCTCTCCTCCGGCCCCCATTCGCCAACGCGCATTTTTTTTTTTTTTTTCATATTCGACTGAAGCCAGGGATAATACAAATCGGAATAATTTATTTCCACTAGTACCAGACTAAATCTTGTACGAGGAGCAATTATGCCCAGAAAATACAGATGTCTGAGTATATACGGGGTAGTGGACAGTTTAGGCATAACTACAGAGTTGTACCCGCCGACTTTGGAAGGTCATAACTTTCAGAAAAATGAATATTTTTTTATGAAATTTTCTATGCATATATTATTTATTATGTAGATTCCGAATATACAAAAATTTTCGGTGAAAGTGTTTTGGGAGGGGGTGGGGGATAATTTTCGGAAATCCCACCAAAGTCCACTTAAATTCCTCTTAACTTCCAGGAAAATGAATATTTATTCGTGAAATTTTCTACAAATATACCTTGATGTATGTACATTTCGAGCATATAGGAATTTTGAAGGAAACAATTGCAGGTTATTTTTGAGAAGTGTTCCCCACTCGGTGGTGTTTCGGAGCAAGTCGTCCATATTTGTTTTATTTCAAAGTCGGTGGGGGTATGCCGACAGTTTATATAAAGTACTAGAGAACTGACCGAATGCTAAACGATATGCATTCACTGATAAAAAATTGTCACTTATAATCCTCCAACTATTAAATAGCTTTGGTTAATGTTGAAATAACCCTTTAATTATAAAATAGCTTAAGTTAGTGTGAGCATATTTGATGTAGTGAACATTAAATAATTTTTTTAATTCGCTGTGACAAAACGACAACTTTAGGTAAATGACATTTTAATCGTTTCGACAGGCACGGAAGACAACTCAAGATATGTTTTGATATTATTAGACTCCCTCACCAGCGAAGAGTGGGCTTCACTGTAGTTGTAGAAGTAATAGAGTAGAGAGAGGCTTATTAAGGAGACGCACAATATGATACAAAAGTAGACGTAAAAAAAAATAGTATATTGATTTTAAAATATGAAAAAGTTTAATCCAACTACATAAAAAAAAGCATAACTTCAGTTTGGTCCCACGACGACTATTTTCTTACAACTTCCTATAAGATACCTAATTTTAAATGAAAATGTTGCTAAGTTACGTTTTCGACTGTGTACATTACAATTATTTTGATAAAGATTAAAAACAGTTTCACTCACTTTGGGATTATTCCCCTCCCCGGCTCTGATTCCTCATGTATTTCTTTAAAACGAATCTTTTCAATGAAATTTTGCCGGGATACATTTTCTAAGATTTAGTTTACAATTATGTTGGTATAAATTTAAAAAAAAAAAAAAAAAAAAAAAAAAAAAATTTCTATATGATTTTCAGATCATCTCTGAAAGCGTCACTGCAAAATTTCATTTAGAAATATACATTTTAAAGGGAGTTATAAGGAGTCAATCAGGGTGGAGAAAGGTTCAAATTTTATCCAATATAATTTCTAAAAATCTTTATTGCCCTAAAGGAGTGGCTGTGTGGTAAGAAGCTTGTTTCCCAACCACATAGTTCCGGGTGCAGTCCCACTGCGTGGCACCTTGAGCGAGTGTGTTCTGCTATAACCTCGGACTGACCAAAGCCTTGTGAGTAGATTTGGTAAACTGAAACTGAAAGAAACCCGTCGTGTATGTATGTATGTATGTATGTATGTATATATATATATATATATATATATATATATATATATATATATATATATATATATATATATATATATATATAAGAAAAGGAAGAAAATGGAGAAATTGACGTATAGATATCAGATTATTCAAACATATTCCAGTTGATATAAAATGAAATTTTTATCCCTACAACTGTTTCCATACCCAGTTAGTTCAATTAGAGAAATTAAATTAAATTGAATTAATTGGGTATGGAAACGGCTGTAGGGATAAAAATTTCATTTTTATATTAACTGGAAATATCTTTGAATAAACTGATGTCAACTTCTCCATTTTCTTCTTTTTTCTCAATCAGAAACATTTAAATACCAATATACATCAATGTAAAACTAAAGTATTTAGTTTCCACTGAACACTGGTATAAACCGAAGAACTAGGATGCAAACATCCCTTAAAGGATTACAGGTCTTTGACTTGATTATGCGTGTTTGTGTGTATTTTATATTATATTAGTGGAAAAGGGACAACAAAAACCAAGGCAGGACAGGTATCTCAAGTCATTTAGAATATTTAATTAGGGTAAGGTGAATTTGAAGTCTTACAGCTGTTTCTGTGATATCCCAAGTGATAGGCTAGCATGTCCATACACTAGGTATCAGAGATAAGGTGAGTATGTATGATACCTGTCCTGCCTTGGTTTTTGTTGTCCCTTTTCCTCTCGTATAATATATACCAGCTAACTCGGAAGCCTAATACTGATCCCTAGATTCAGCCTCAGCTGTGAACCTGGAACCTAGCAGATGACCAATTATAGCACTTACTCATCGTACCTATTCGTTTAGATCACCAGTGAACTAAACCACTCATGTTCTATATATACATGTGTGTGTCTGTGTCCCCCATCACCGCTTGGCAACCGGTGTTGGTGTGGTTATGTCCCCCATAACTTAGCGGTTCGGTAAAGAAACTGATAGAATAAGTACTAAGCTTAATAAATAAGTTCTGGCGTCGATTCGTTCGTTCGAATAAAACACTTCAAGGCGGTGCTCCAGCATGGCCGCAGTCAAATGGCTGAAACAGGTAAAAGAATAATCGGCATGCATCGAAAACGTATCTCCAATACGCAATTTTAAGAAACGATGCAATGTCTCCTAGTTAGCGACCAGGTAGCAGTTTGTGCAACGAAAATTTTGCTCCCCATATAACCAATAACAAAGCTAACAGCCTTTGTGTGTTTTTGAACGACTAACGTGTTTTCCTTGCAAATCACTTGCCTGGCAAGTACAGCTCCGAACTCTTAAGAAAGCTATTAGAAAACAAGGTTGGAGTGGGGCACCAAACTGTAGTTATGTCTCTGAAAATATGTAATGTAGGCGAGAAAGAAATATACTGCTTTAAAACAGCAGCAATATCATATTATAAATAACGAGTAATTTTGTTAACTAGCAGTGCCAGTTTCAAATTTTCCTATGGGTATAATATAAAGAGGGATGGGTTTTGTTGCCATACTACCATTCCTACTCAATCAACCGTATTGTGTTACTGTTAATTAGCATCTAATTAAGCCAGAACAGATAAAATATGTTCTAGTAGTATAATGAAGTCGTTTCACTAGATGCTGCTTTTGAGCGAAGCCTCTGTGGCCCAATGGATAAGGCACCGGCCTCCTAAGCCGGGGATTGCGGGTTCGAGTCCCGTCAGAGGTAGTAAAGATTTCTAATTTTTTTTAAAGTCGGCGCAGTCTTATTACTGAAAAAAAAATTAGATAAAAGATCATTCTTTCCTTAAAAAAGCCCACTACCCATGTACCTGGCCGGCGAGAGTGACTACTATTACTATTACAACGATAATAGCGGTTCCTGATATGCAAGGACAAAAATTGTAAGGGAAGAGATTAGCCAATTCAATCAGCCCAGAACTCGAATTACTTTAACGACAGTCGGGATGAAAGGCAAAGTTAATCTTGACAAGATTTGAACTCCGAAAGTATGGAACCGAAAGAAATGCCGCAAGTCCAACGCTCCAACGATTCTGCCGACTCAATTTCCTTTTAATTTAAGAGGGGAATGGGTTAGCCGAAACCATTTTATCAACCCTGAAAGGATGAAAGGCAAAGCTGACATAGGCGGAATTTAAACTCAGAACATGTAGGGCCCGAATATTAGCGTGAGGCATTTTTACCAACGCTTTAACGATTCAGTCGGCACATTTATTTTACGACCACAACAGTGACGGACAAGTGAACAAATTATAAATGCGAAATGATTGGAGTTTTACTACATAGGTATAATGGGAATGCTCTATATGGATACACAGTGTGAGGAAAATGTATCATAGACGACAGTGTATAATAATAATGATCATAGTGATAAATCTTTCTGCTTAGACACACGGTCTGAAATTTTACAAGGGAGGTGGTGGTGGCGGGGAGCTATTCGATTAAATTGACTTCCGTACTCAACTGGTACTTATTTTATCGGCTTCTAAAGGATGAAAGGCAAAGTCGACCTCGGCGAAATTTGAACTCAGAACGTAATTAATAATAATATTTTTCCTCTTATAGTCACAACTGTGACGCATGAAGGAATATTAGAGACAGGTTCACATAGAAATTAAATGCATGTATATGATAACGTCTCAAGAAATAATACTTATAATAAATCAAATCTATGCATGCAGGAAAACAATTATTTATTTATTTTCCTATTGCTTCTTCCTCTTTTCTCCTTTCACTCAGTTCATCGTATTCTTGTTTGGCGTCACAGCGACAGCTGACAGCGATTTTGGTCACAACATTATCCCGAATGTTTGCTTCTCTCTTTCATATGAACAAACACAGGTGCGAGTGAGTGTGTTTTATAGGAAGGCTAGCTAGTAGCTAGCTAGCTGGTTGGTTGGCTGGTTGGTTGATTGGCTCACTGGCTGGCTGACTGACAGACAGGCTGGCCCAAGCTGTTTGGGTTCATTCGTTTTATTGACAAGCAGCCAGTCCGAATTCAAGAACAGAAGGAACACTGGATTTGTATAGGCAGAACTTCCGTAACAAGATCACCTTTCAATGGTAGCACACCACAGCGATTAGTATAGCTGCTTCCTTTCCTAATCTTAACACACACGTTGAGAAAATCTCCACCACCCCCTCTCTCTCTCTCTTTCAAAATACGTTACGCTTAAGTCGACCTGCAGGGGCTCGAGTTAGTTGTGATGTAGTCACAGTGTAGTGGTGGTGGTGATGGTTATTGTGGTACAAGTGGGAAACGAATGTGGTGGATAGGGATGAGGCAGTCGCTCCACAGGGGTCAGCGAGGTTGGCGAATTGGATTACAGGTGATACCAAATTACCTCCTTCTCTCTTCCTCTTTTCGTCTTTTTCTTCTATAACTCGCGCAATTAAACATACAAAGGCGGACAGGACTTAGCAAAAGTTCTCTCCCCGTTGTCATTGTTTAGCTCCGCACAACAATAATCGAGCAAATCTATAACCGAACGCGCTCCAGCCTTGACTATTCCGACTTTTTAGAACACTCATGAGTATATTATCCAATGTGGTGTTGAAGCCACTGAAATTTTGGAATGCTGTTTTTTTTTTTGTTGTTTTGGAAGGAATGGGGGCAAAATTGGAATCTCTTGTCGAAAATTCGGAATCAGAAAAAAAAAAGAATTAATACAATAAAAAACGAGGAGTGAGCTGCGTGTTCAACACTTCGGTCATGGCATTTCAAAAAGAATAAAGCGCAAATTATCTGGAGTACTAAAATCCGAAATGTTTTCGGATGTGTACATTTTAAGCATCAGATTACAATCTGAAGAAAAAAGAATTCATCTTCCTTGTTTTCCATAATTTTTCAATGTTGACATTTTTCCCAATATTATTTTTCTTTTCAGATTTATGTTACGGATATTTTTAAAGAATCACTATCTCGGATGTTTAAAACATGAATCTGAAAAAATTTCAAAAGAAAGTTAAAGCTGAAAAATTGCAGAAAGTATCGGGAACAAACACCGCCATTTATTTATTCGCTGAATTCTAGTTTACGCTGTTTAAAGCATACGCATCAGAAAAAGATTACAGTTTTTGTTGTACTAGATATTTCCGACGCTATTCTGTATGAACACCTTTCTTTTTTATATGACAGTCTTTCATAGTTTGTTGTTGAGCTGGCATAATCTTTAACACTCCGGACAAAATGTTTAACGGCATATCGTATGTCTTTAAGCTCTAAGTTCAAATTCTGCTGATGTCGACTTTGCTTTTCATCCTCTCGGGGTCGATGAAAATAAATACCAGTTGAGCACTTGGGTCGGTGTAATCGACTAGCTCCTCCCTCAAAATTTTAGGCTTTGTGCCTATGGTTGAAAGGATTATTAATTCGCACCCGTTCCTTTTCCATTGACTAAAGAATGAAAAAAAGTATATCAGTTACGACCATCCGTTCCTTTCCTATTTTCTGATATAGTATATCTAAGATCGCATTCAACACACACATATATATATATCCTCACCCTTTAAGATGGTTATGTGATGTGAAGGAGAATTGGCTGCTATTTCTAGCAGGCCAAGCGACAACACAGAGGCTCCTTAGCACTTATTCATATAAGATAAATATGGTGAGATAACATTTTACATACACACAAATACATACATCACTTCATGGTGGACAAATGAGACAGGAATACTGAATACAGTTTTTTTTCTTTTTTATTAAAACTGAAGCTGAGAGTTTGGATGTAAAGATTACCTTTTGGTAATAATGCTACTTCAGTTGTTAATCATAATTATCATCATTATTATTATAGGTAAACTGGCAGAATTGTTCGCATGCCAGGCAAGGGGTTGATTGCATTGTTCAACATTGCATTGCTTGTTGCTAAGTCTGGGAAGTTTCACACAATTGGAGAAACATTACTTTGCCTAGTTATCAAAGAGGTTTTGTCAACAATTATGCACGAATAACCTGATAACATAATGAAGATCCCTCTTAGTAATAACACAATTTCTCGAAGCATCGATGAAATGGCCAATGATGTCAAACATCAGCTCATTAATATTCTCCTGTGTTCAGAATTTTCTATACAAGTGGATGAGTCAACTTTTGTGGACAATCAATGTTTGATGATGGTATATGTTTGGTATTTCAGCGAAGACCTTCAACCTTGTGAGGAATGCTGTTCACAGAGAAATTGCTGCTTGATTCAAGGGGTGCAACTATTTTTCACATTCTCAAGTCTTTCCTTTTTGAACATAATATCCCACTCAGTAATATTCTTGCCTGTGCGTCTGCTGGAGACCCTTCGATGATAGGAAGATACAGAGGTTTTTCCTCTCTCCTAAAGCATGAAATTTCCCACAGATACTAACTGTTCATTGCTTGGCACACAGGCAGCATTTAGTGGCAAAAAACATGAATGGTAGGTTGAATGGTGCACTGCAGTTAGTTATCAAGACTGTGAACAAATTGAAGTCCAGTCCCTTGTCTTATCGAATTTTCCGTCAACTCTGAGAAATGATGAGGACCATACTAAACTCTTATACCATACCAAAGTGTAGTGGCTGTCAAAAGGAAACTGTTTTACACTTTATTGAGCTGTTTCATATAATCATATCTTTCTTTGAAGATACTCCACTATTCGCTTCATTGATGGCTGCAAGGTGCGATATCTTTTTTCTTTGTGATACATTCACAAAATTAAATGATTTGAATAAGTTATTGCAAGGGAACAGAAAAACTCTCATTGATAGTAAATCATTTATACCTTCATTTCAAAATTGGTGTTGTATAAGACTAACATTTCAAAGCATCAATTTCCACAACTTGATTCTTTGAACGATGAATTAGTTGATGAGGATTTAACTCATTGCCTGATAACATGGTGGAGCGATTTCAAGATGTTATTGCGCTGAATATTCCAAATTGGTATAGCAATCTGTTTGGGGTCGATGCAGTCAATTGCAAGGATGATGTTCAGTAGGAATTGGAAGAATTACAAAATGACAATGATGCCACAATACGATATCACCATAATGGCAAAGAAGGTTTGTGGTATCATCTAAGTATATTGAACTCATACCCCAATCTGTGGAAACATCTGAAATTATTTTGCTTGCCTTCCCTACCTCATACCTGGTTGAATCTGGTTTTAACCATGTTAGAACTTTCCCATAAAAAAATTGGACTGGATGTGACACAACGAGAAGACTTGTAGCTAAAGTTAACAAGTTTGAAACCGAATGTATCTGCACTAGCTGCATCGCACCAGACACATAGTTCTCATTAAAAAGTTTTATTCTTTTCCTTTATAATACAATCATTAATTATTTTTGCATTAGTAGTTCTGATCAATGGTTCATTTGGGGAAAATGAAAATCAGTGTAAAAGAAAGTGAAAGTTTCCAGAAGTTACTCTGTCTGAAAAATATAGAGTTAATGTTAGAATTTTATTGAGACTAATGGCAAAACTAAACCCACAATAAGGGATTTGTAACCAACCGCATATTTAGTACAAATGGCACTAACAGGCCAACAAGTCTACGATATAGTGTATGTGTCAAATGATACGGGAGGGGCCTAAGGATTTTGTGTTGGGGCTGTTGTATCAGGGTTTTTTTTACACAGGTGGGTGATGGAGCATTTTTTGGCTGATAGGTGGGTGATATTGCAATTTGGCATGAAAGGTTTGGGAAACACTGCCCTAAACAAAATTTGCTATATTCAATATTTTATCCGCTTTTTTTACTAAATTCAGATATTCTAATAAATTACATTTCTAATGAATTATTTCTCCTAGCATTTTTGTACCGATCGTTGCATCTGCAGAAATTCTGATTTGTGTACCATGGTGAAAATCTTCTTTGTGATTAAAATGGCACCAAAAGGAAAAGAATTGTCTGAAGATTTGAAGAAAATTATTTTTAATTTGCACAAGAATGGTTTAGGATACAAGTTAATTAGCAAATGAATACATATTAGTGTAAACACAGTTGCCAAAGTAATTCAGAAGTACAAAGCTACTGGACAGCTAAGTGATAAACACCATCCAGGTCATGCTTCTACTTTAACTGCGCATGATATTTGCCACATTCACTTCATCTTTGGCCCAAGAAGTGTCTTCTGTTAGTAGAAAGAGTGTCTCCACCCAAGCAGTTTGCCAAAGTTGGAACCAGTGTGGTGTTCACGGATGCATTCCTTGTAGGCAGCCTCCTTACTACCAGGCATAAATCAAGTCATCTTTCTTTTGTTGAAACCTATGTGAGTATGGGGAAGGAATTTTGGAATAAAATTCTTTTTTTTTTTTGATGAGACTAAAATCAATAAAAACTTAGTGATAGGATACTTGGAAAAAAAATCTGAACCAAAATGTAGAAGAAAACAATGATATTAATTTTAGAAGATATACAGCAGAAACATACAAAATGAAATGTTGTCAGTAGCCTTCACAATCATTCCACATTTGGAGTTATAGCTGCTGCGCAAAACCATTTATTATTAAATGCATATGCTGTGTTTTTGAAGAAATACATAACATGTAAGGAGAGAGTGGTGACCAACTGAATAAAGTCTTCTATATGTGGTTAATTTATGCAAATTATCATTCACACACACACTTATGACCATTAAAATATGAGTGTGTCAGGTCTCAGGTTCAAATCACAGATACATCATACTAATTAGGTTTTTGATGACTAGTGTATTAAATCAACTATTGTTTATCATTTTATAAATAATTACACTGCATGACTCCTGTCAATAATCCTTTCCTTCTATCCTGTTCCTTTCCATGCTCCTCTCATCCTCTCATCATACTTGCCATTCTGTCTAGAACCACCAACCACTCTTTCTCCTATTCTCTTTCTGCTATATGAACCACTTTAATCCCATAGCCATGCAAGTTACAAGGTGGTCTTCACATCAGCTGGTACCTTGAAAAAAGCTCTCAGTACACTCTGTAATGTGACTGGTGTTAGGAAGGGCATGCAACCATAGAAACCATGCCAAGATAGATAGTGGAGCATGACACTGTCCAGCAACTTTTCAGATTTTGATATAACTACTCAACCCATGCCAGCATAGAAGCCAGATGATAAATGAAAATGACGACGATGATGAGGATGATGATGAAGACGCTAGTAGTGGTGGTAATGGTGGTGGTGGTGGTGACACAAGGATTCTTAATACTGAGTCCCAATACACAGGAAAGCAAATATGACTTTTAACATTGTTAGGTGGCGAATCCAAGAGGAAGTGGTGAAAATATTGATCTTAGGATGTGAAAGTGACGAAGGAAGTAGTAAAAGGTTATTCTTGTAACAGATCTGTCCAATCCATGCTAGTAAGGAAAACAGGTGTAAAAATGATGCACAGGGCTTAGAAAGTTTATAGGAAAAAAATTCATTATTTCAAACAATTAGAAGTATATGACTGATACATTTCCATCTACCTGAAGTAATGGAAGTCAAAGTCAACCTCAGTTGTAATTCAGACGTTGCAATTTCAGCTATACAAAATGTAGTATAATGGTTTTGAAGGCATGTGATCTCTGCATTTTCTTTAGATTATTGGAGAAGATGGTGTCTTGTTTTCATTAATATTAGTTTTAAGTAATCTTGAAATAAATATTTTGGAGATGTACATTTTGGCCATTCAAAAACAGAGAAACTGTTAACTTCACTTAAACATTTGTTTTTTGGTGTCAAAAGTTTTGGTGCACTAACTTACACCTGGTTACTGACACGATATTTTTGTACCGAATAATAAATGCTTAAGAAAAATTAACAGTTTCTGAGTATTTCTTGAATGGTTAGTATGCATCTTCCATGCTCTAATTGTTGAACATAAAAATATTTCATAAAAAATAATTCGCTGGTCAACAAAAACTTAAAAACAAGTCTCACAAATTATTGTGATGAGCTTTAAGAACAAGAAAGATAACTCTTGGTTTGACTTACCTATCTTGAAGTACGTAGTACAAAGTTCTTATTTTAGGAGTGGTCTAAAAGAGAAATTATGACTGATAACTTTCAAAATGACAGCAAAATCATAAGTGAAATGGTTTAAGGAGTAACAAATATGTTGCATCTCACGAGGAACTTTCACCTTTCATACATTCATAGTTGGTTTCATTTAAACCCATTTATTACCATATTTTCTCTGTACACATTGATAAGGAAAAGTGTTAATTTAGAAATCAAATTTTAATGAAGATCATATAAAATGTAATGCTATTCCAGCCACAATTTTACATGTTTTTTCCATCTGACCTGTTTTGAACAAGTCAGTTCTAGCATAACCCCTTGTTTTTTTCCTTCATTACTTCTTCAGGATCCATCACCACCTGTCTGTCACCCTTATTACACTTTATATTCCTACCGTAACACTTTCCTGCAGTTTACACTACAACTAGTTTTTCTAATGCCTATTTTTTCTTTTCCCTCAACTGTCTTCCATCATTTATGCACACTAACACGCAACATCGGAGTATAGATGCCTCACTTTCTTCTTTTTTTTCAGCCTTCACATATCCAATCAGTGCTCTTGTCTTACTACCATGATAGTATTGCATAGAGGCATCATACAGTCTTACCTTCTCTTGAAGCAACCTTTTTTTGTCAACAAAATCAATAATTCCCTAAATCTTTTCTACATCCTTCCATGCTTTTCTAACATTCACTTCTGCTGTTGATAAGAGAACTTCAGTAATGGAAGTGAAGTTCTAGAAAACCTACTGAACAATTGGAATAAAAACTACTTCATACTAGTAGCTACTTCAACAAGTTACGTCAATAGTTCTTCCCTGTGAGCTTGCTTGAGATAACACTGCACCCAATTTACATTGGGTACACAGTGTAAAGTTATGAATCATTTCCTATATGATAGGATATTATGTATCTTTTTCTATTAAATACAACAAAGGTGTAGGTATGACTGTGTGGTTAAGAAGTTCGCTTCCCAACCACATGGTTCTGGGTTCAGTCCCATTGCATGATACCAAGGTTAGTATCTGCTACTGTAGCCCCAGGCTGACTAAAGCCTTGAATGTATTTGGTTGACAGTAGCTGAAAGGAGTCCATTGTATGCAAGTATGTGTGTGTGTGTACACACACATACACATTCATGTGTGTCTCCTTACCTTGACATCATGCGGTAACTGTATATAAGTGTCACCATACATATATACAATGTCATTTATTCCCAATCTTCTATGGGGAAATAAGTAAGGGTTGGCAATAGGAAGGGAATTTAGCTGTAGTTGACTGATCTGGCTGTGAGAATTTGTTTGTCAGACTGCCGGCATCAGTTGTTAGTTGTTGGAGCACTGCATCCTTCAAAACTTCCATGCTTCCTGAGATTCTCCAACACTACACCTGATTTTCTCCCCTCCATACACACGCAAGCATGTATCTGACTCATACACAGTTCACTTTCCAGAAATTTGTACATTACTGCATATGCTTTATATGCACTTTTGACAAGTTGTAGTGCACCTGAGCACTGTATACAATAATTTTCATTATTATTATTATTATATATGAGGGGTGCTAAAAAGTTCCTGGTTTTAAGGGTATTGTGAAAGGCTTGGCTGGAGGCCCAACGTTCCAATTACTTTTACAGGGCTTAGAAAACCTAAAGGACTGCTGTGATAAGTATGTGAATCTGAGAGGAGAATATGTTGAATAAAAACATAATTAACTGATTATCCTGTATTTTCTTTTTATCCAAAGCAACAAACTTTTCGGCACTCTCTCCTTCAGGGATTCTCACAGATAAGCAGTCTTGAATTTCTTGCTTATGATCTGAAGAAATATAATAAACAGGAGTGGGTAAGCCCTCATGGACATTTAACTTACTAAATTATCGCTGAACTCCTCTTAACTCTTACTTTGCTGACAGCACCTCTGTACAAATCTTGCATAGCTGTCAAAAGCCCTTTGTTTTCATCTAGTTCATTGAACGATTATCAGATTACAAAACAGTGCAAACATCTTTGTCACCATAGTTCTGTTGAAATAGTTTTTATCTTTTATCTTTCACTTGCTTCAGCCATTTGACTGTTGCCATGGTTTTTTTTTAGTTGAACAAATTGACCCCTGGACTTGTAAAGCTTAGTACTTATTTTATTGATCTCTTTTGCTGAACTGCTATGGGGGACATGAACACACCAGCACTGGTCAAGCAGTAATGGGAGACAAACACAGACAGTTACCTACATAAAAGCACAATGGGATTCTTTCAGTTTCCATCAACCAAATCCATTCACAAGGCTTTGGTTGGCCAATGGCTATAATAGAAACACTTGCCCAAGCGCCATTCAGTGGGATTGAACCCAGAACCATGTACTTGGGAAGTAAACTTCTTACCACACAGCCATGCCTGTGCCCTATATCACAATTTTAAAAACAATAAAGAATCTTTTAAAATAATTTATCGCTATAAAGGTGAGGAACATAAATTAGCTTGGAATTTAGATAAAAGTTTTGTTTACTTTTAAACAGAGAATTTCTATCAAAGAATCAGGGGCACTTTTCAGGTAGGGTGACAGCAAATGTCAAAAGACCAGTATCGGAATAACTTGGTATTAATTTTTGCAGTTCAAGAACATTACCAATAAGTGAATCATCATCATTGTTTTAACGCCCACTTTTCCATGCTTACATGGGTCAGAAGGAACTCATTGAAGCAGACTTTTCTGACTAGATGCTCTTCCTGTCTCCAACCGTCACCTGTTTCCAAGCAAGGTAATATGGTCCTATGAACATGGAAGGTTGAAAATGAACAATACACTTGTATGATGGAAACCCTAGTTTACAACCATTACATAATGCCAAGATATGGTACATCCAAGTGTGTGTATACATATACATACATACATCTCCCACAGTTGCCAACATGTCTACTTTGTGTGAAGGAACATGGATCAGTGATTAGAGAGTTGGGCTCACAATCATGAGGTAGTGCGTTTGATTCCCAGACAAGGGATATGTGTGGTGTTCTTGAGCAAGATGCTTTATTTTAAGCCGTTCCAGTTCACTCAGCTGTAGAAATGAGTTGCAGCCTCAATGGTGCCTTTGCCTTTCCCTTGAATAACATCAGTGGTGTGGAGAGGGGAGGCTGGTAAGCATGGGCTATTGCTGGTCTTCCACAAACAATCTTATCTGGACTTGTACCTTGGAGGGGAACTTTCCTGGTTCAATCCCATGGTCATTCATGAACAAAGGGGGTCTTTCTCCATATATATAGTCACACACTCTCACATACACATCTTAGGTTTCTTCGAGTTTCTGCCTATCAAATCCACTCACAAGGCTTTTGTTGACCTGTAAAAGACACTCATCCAAGGTGCCATGCAGTGGGACTGAACCAAAGACAATCTGGTTGGGAAGCAAGTACAAAAAAAATAGTTTTCTTTTTTCAAGAAACCATCAAGAGACTTTTTTGAGATTATATTTCTAACAACTGACTGGCACTCCGTCGCTTACAGCGTCGAGAGTTCCAGTTGATCTGATCAACGGAACAGCCTGCTCGTGAAATTAACGTGCAAGTGGCTGAGCACTCCACAGACACGTGTACCCTTAACATAGTTCTCGGGGATATTCAGCGTGACAAGGCTGACCCTTTGAATTACAGGCACAACAGAAACAGGAAGTAAGAGTGAGAGAAAGTTGTGGTGGAAGAGTACAGCAGGGTTCGCCACCATCCCCTGCCGGAGCCTCGTGGAGATTTAAGTCTTTTCGCTCAATAAACACTCACAACGCCCGGTCTAGGAATCGAAACCGTGATCCTATGACCGCGAGTCCGCTGCCCTAACAACTGGGCCATTGCACCTCCATATTTCTAACAACATACACTACTTATATGTTGCAATTAATTTTGAAAATAAGCATTTTGGAATTTCTTACACAAAATTGGTTTTAATATAAACAGGAACATTTTAAAAATAAGTCTTGTGTCCTCATTAAAAGGTGGTTTGAAATTAAAGAGAAAGAGGGGAAAAAATAACTGTTTTGGGCCAGAGACATATACAAGGCTTCAGGAATGCAAACTTGTAATTTCATAACATAATTCCAAGAGAAGGAGGAAGTAAAGAAAAAAACCAAAACAAAAAAAAAAACACAGAAAATGAAAGACAAGATGACAGAGAGACAGAACAGCTTTTATTATAGTTAATATTGTAAAAAAAAAAAAAAAAAAAAAAAAAAGTCAAACAAATTTGTTTCACTTTCAAGTATGAATTATCTTTTTTGTATTGGAAAAAAAAAGTTCATTTTTTTTCTCTTAATTATTTAAAACAATTGTTTTACAAACATGGCAAAAAAAATCTGTGGAATATATAACATCTGAGGTGTGTAATACAGATACTCACACACACACACACACACTCACACGTACGCACGCACACACACATAAGCCATTTTCTTTCTTTTTTACATAAGCTGTTTTTGCTTGGATCCAGTTATCATAATGAATGACTAAGGCTTTTTTTTTTTTTTTTTATCAAATACGTATTTTCTTTTTTTTTTATCCGCTGTCACTTTTCAGAATAACATTTACTGTGACGTGACCATCGAAGACACCGAAATCAATTTTTCTTTTTCGCTTTCATAAAATAAAGCATGACAACAGCGCAATGTGTGACTTTGACAGAGACAATGCTGAATGATAATATTGATAATAAATCAACATCTTCATCACTAACTATCTCTCAGTAATAATGGATTCTGATTTAGGCACAGGGCCAGCAATTTTGAAGGGGAGGGTTTTAGTTGATTATATTGACTCCAGTACTTGACTGGTATTTTATTTTATAGACCCCAGAGGGGATGAAAGGCAAAGATGACCATAGCAGTATTTGAACTCTGAATGTAAAATGCCAGAACAAACACTGCCAGGTATTTTTTCTGACACTCCACCAATACTTCTAATCTACTGCCCTAATAATTTCTTACACTGGTACAACGCCACAAATTTGTAGGGGGAAGAGCAGAGCCATTGATTGAATTGCACCCACCCTCCCACCCATCCATTAATACTTGACCAGTACTTTATCAACCCTGGAAGGATAAAAGGCAAAGTCAAGCCAGGGCATGATTTGAACTCAAAATGTAGAGGCAAAGTTCTGCCAACTGAAGTCCCTAATAGGGTTTCTTCATTTGTCTAGGCACAAAGGACCTATGATTTAAACAGAGGGAAATATATTACACACCATTCCTTACACAACCCAATGGAATTAAGTGATGTAAAGTTAATTTGTGTCAACTAGGAAGAATCAAATCTGGATTTTGGACACGGCTTACTAGAAGTGTCCACTTTGCCTTACAACACTAATAATCATTAATAATAACAATAATTCTTTGTAATATAGGCACAAGGCCTAAAATTTGAGAGAACGGGGCTAGTTGATTACATCAACCCCAGTGTTCAACTGGTACCTGTCATAGACCTTGAAAGGATGAAAAGCAAAGATGACTTTGACAAAATTAGAACTAAGAATGTAAAGACGATGAAATGCTGCTAAGCATTTTGTCTGGCATAATAATAATAATAATAATGATGATAAAAAGGATTTCAAATTTT
Organism: Octopus bimaculoides; assembly: GCF_046866305.1. NCBI lineage: Eukaryota > Metazoa > Mollusca > Cephalopoda > Octopoda > Octopodidae > Octopus > Octopus bimaculoides. The sequence goes on along the minus strand of NC_142934.1, from coordinate 56,353,133 downwards.
GGCACAAAGCCAGTAATTTTTGGGGAGGGGGTAAGTCGATGTAATCGACCCTGAAAAGATGAAAGGCAAAGCTGACCTCAGTGGAATTTGAACTTAGACTATAAAGATGGACGATATACTGCTAAGCATTTTTCCTGGCACAATAATGATTCTGCCAGCTCATCACCTTAATAATTTATTAAATTAGGGCAAAGCCATGAATTTTGAAGGAGGTGGGTCGTTGTCAATTTAATCACATCAATATATGATGTGACTATGCCACCCCAACATGAGGGATGAAATGTGAAAAGCTGCCCCTTGGTGGGTTTGAGTCCAGACCGTTAAAGGGATGTAACTGAACACTGCAAGCCATATTTAGCCTGGTATCTACTTCTACCATCCACTGGCCTTAATAACAATCAGCTCTCCACAGATATAGATTGTATTTGGAAGGCAATTAAAACAAAAAGGAAAAGCAACACAGAATAACCAAATACATTTATATAATATGTGTATATAACACATACATATGTATATATATTTCAAAGATGCACTTGTCTGGCAAGAGATTTGATCTAAGACCATGTGTTGAGACTAAAACAATTACAATGTGGAAGACACATTAGCCATTCAAAAACTCACAAAAACTTAACTTCACTTAACCCTTTTCTTACCTTGTTTCTAAAATATTTGTTTCAATTTATTTTTAAAATAATGAAATAAAAAGTAAATTAAACTTTATTATTAATCTGGTACTTTGAAAAATAAATCTGCATAAAATTATAATAGAAGGTTTTGATTCAGATTACTTCAAGAATGGAAGTTGTGTTAAAGGAAAATAAGGAGGTTTTAGGTGGGTTGATATCAAAAAGGTTAAACATTTGTTTTGTGTTAAAAATTTTCATCATACTAACTGCAACCAGGTCACTGACTCAGTTTCACCAGCAGTGACCCAGTCACTGCCAGTAATTTTGACACCAAATATTAAATGTTTAATTGAAGTTAACAACAGTATTTGAATGGCTAATAATTGTCTTCCACACTGTAACTGATGTAGACATACATGAATATATATATATATATATATATATATATATATATATATATATACACACACATTATATTTGTAGATTAACAAGGTAACCAATGGTTTCATGTAGAGAAGATCGCTACAATTATTCAAGTGATCCACTTGTGAATGTTGCCTTGTTGATTCACAAACGAATATTTCTCTTATATTTATGAGTGATAAGCACTCATTCTCATTAGTCACTACGAGTAGCCAAAAGGTGTTTTTTCTTGCCACAAAAATTCAAAATAAAGCATAGACTTAAGTAAATGCAATAGCTTTTGATTATACTTCAAGCATCATCAAGTCATAACTGAATACAAGATTGCATAATATATTTGTTTTATATTCATGATTTTACACTTGAAGGAGACTAATTTAAGTTACCCTATTCAAAATTTAGGTTAATTTATATATAAATTATAGGACAATAAAATTTTAAAAAACAGTACAATTAAACAAATACATAAATACTTCTTGTATGAAACATTAATACATAAGGATTCTGGATTATTCTGTTAATTTTTTTGGAATGGAACTGGATGATGGGTGAGGGTCAGCAGATTGGCACAATGGATTAGACTAATGGTTCTCTTATAGTGCATTTCAAGCTGAGGATGGGGTACCATCTGGGTGCACCATGAATTTTTTTTTAATGTAATTCAAAGCTTCAGAAAATCCATTCTAATGGTTAAGCATCTTTAAAAAAAATGTGTTGGTCATAATTTTATTATACACAAGTATGATCCACAAAACAAGGTAAGGAAGTCTTTTTTTTTTTTTCAAAATTATTTTTTTAATTCCCCATTTGAATTTGAAGAGTACCAGTATATATATATATATATATATATATTCTTTCTTTGGTCTTCAATGTGTGACAAAGTCAAAAAAGATTTACAAGAACTGGGTTAGACTCTTGGAACCATTCATAAAAAATTATGGTTTAATCCCTGTTCACAAATTTTAATTCAATGATTTTTACATCATTCTGTTTTTGTTTTTTAAAATGTACAAAAAGTGGATGGATCTGAAAATATAAAAAAACTTTATTAATGTAACTTGACCTGCCTGAAGTAACAGTCAAGCTTCCCCAGAATCAAACTTCTCACCATCTCTAAAAATGGAAACTCAAATATGTTCAGCAGGTTTTGAAGGAGTCAACATTTTAACTGTGCTAGATATAGTTTATAAAATATAAAATATCTCATATTTAACTTTAATATATGGCAAGTTATCCTAAGTGAAAAAATTGTGGTTAACCGAACAGTTAAAGAGCTAACTTGCTGAAGGCTCAATAATTTGTGTCTGCTGCTAACATTTCATCTTCAAATACCCAGTCCACTAAGATGTAAATAGATACCATGAGGCAGTACAACTCACTGGTGCAAACAAGAATACTGTTTCTTAACTGGTTTTCTTTTTTTGCTTCCTATATAGGGAATCAAATCTTTCCTTAGTGCCAGAGAAAACAGGTGTACCATTTCCAAAATAATCCAGAGGATATTTCAATTAAAGTGTCACCTTTGAATTATGGCAGCTCAATGTGCCATGCTATGGATGAATTAATCCACATAGTAGGAGTGAAAGTCAAAATTTATCACTCTACTTAGCAAACAACAATATCAAAAGCACACCCATCTAGAATTCATGGCAGTAACATATTGTGGTATGAGCAACTAAATATTTAGAGAAACATCACAATTACACATTTCTAAATGACTTAGTAATATTTGAAAGAGTAACAAATGCAGTAGTACTTTTTGGTTGATTCTCAAAATCTAAGAAGGATGGGCTGTTGAGGCATTTCTAGAAGCATGTAGCTTCAGGAACAAAAGTTTAAATACAAACAGTTGGCTGTAAGTAGAGAAATTAATCATTAGGGTCAAAATAGAGGCAGCAGTAGTGAGCTGAGGTGCCAATTGTAACTGCAAAGCATGGGCAGTTATCTAAAGTTTGCTGCTACCTTCTTGCTTAACCCTTTAGCATTTTAATCAGCCACATTTGGCCCAAATATTCTACAGACTTTTTGTTCAAACTGGCCAGATCCAGCCTCTGACATTTACCCTAAACAATCACATCTTTGAAATTTCAGAGCTATGAGATAATACAGGATTGATTTTATAAAATGTAATAGATAATTAATACATTTGACAAAGTAATCTGAATGCTAAAGGGTTAAGGTATACCAAACAACCCTGTTCAGGTCATCTTTGAATTGCCAAGACTTGAGATTAATCCAGTTGATGTATGCAATAATTATTACTTACATATGTTTGTGTATGCATACATACATGCATGTACACACACATATGTTACACACAAGTTATCAAAGTCGATGGAATAACTGAAAAACATGTAACATGTTACAGAAATTAATAAACTTTATTTTTTTTATAAAAAAAAAAAAAAAGAAAAGTTAACAGTTTCCTGTAGAATTACAAATAGATCAATTAACAGGAAGACTTCAAAGCCACTAACAGCTGAGATATAAATTCATGATTTTCAATTCTGTTACTTTGGGAAACCGTTTTTTACAAATAAAAATTACAAAATACACATTGTTGTTTCTCAATACTTGATGTTATATATATATGTGTATATATATATATATATATCTCAAATATTAGTTAACAATACAGAAAACATACATTTATATAACAGGAGATTTGGAATATTGTACAGTTCTCTACTGGTTTATTCTGGTCACATTGGCTATCTCTTCCTTAAGAGACTGACTCTTAACTGAACTGACGAGCCTTTTGCATGCCTTCAGATCAGGCCATGTACAGTACACAGCTCTTCCACTCTGCTTTAAGTACACAAAACTAGGCATACATATGTTTGAACAACTCTAGTCTACAATAAACCATAGATTGTTGGCCTATTTTATTTATTTATTGTTTGATAATCAAGCATCTAATGAAGTTACACTTAAAAACAATCTAGCTTCAATCTATGATCTAATAATATATATATACTACACCTCATATCCCCACAACTAGTGTGTTACCTTTCAAATGATATGGCAGTGACAAGGAACAAACATTTTAAGCAACAGAATCTTATGTTTTGCAAACATGATAATAACATCAAAAACCACATAAACTGGGCATCAGCACCAAACTTATTTGTGTTGAAACCAGCAATGGAATTTCACAAAATTTTCTTTAAGTACTCAGTAGATGAGACTATTTATGTTCCACCATAAATTCTGTCTTTCAAGTAGGGGCTTCATTAATTTAAATCTATCTTAAGACAGCCAAGACTAACAAATATGAACTGGTCGTGGTTAAAATGACAGTGATGAAACAATTCTTGGATCTAAGCACTATAGGTCTGCAAGAGCAGAACAGATCAGTAGCCAAAGAACAAGTCTATATATCAAAGCAACTAGGTAATGCACCATACAATAATAATACCATTGCATAGCTGCAACTAGGCTTAACATTTAAAAGATATTCATATTAATTTCAGTCTTCATCTAAATCTGAAAGTCATTTGAGAAATTATTTCAACATTTTACAATTTGTACTGGTTGTTGATTGACACCATTACATTTTGTAGTAGGAAAATCCCCTGTAAATTCACATACAAAATTAACTTTTTCTGAGTCTCAATTTTTATGTTACATTAATATTATCTCGCATCATTAGTATAATGAATGCTAAAGAGTTAATTTATCAAAAGACTGAAGTATTAGCAGTAAAGAAAATCATCCTTAAAGCAGTTAGAATGTACGCCTTATGACCGATTCATAGAGTTTAAATGTGTCAAGTTAGCCTTTGTTAAACAAAATTCAACTTATTGGACATTGTTAAATACTAAAACAACAAAATGCAAATATTAATAACATGGAAGTAAGAACATGTGATAACTATTTTTTTAACATTTTAGAATAGGGGGTGGATATACCTTGGAATTAGTCAGTGCTAATAAATCAAAGCTTTGTTGTTAACAGATTAAATAAATCAACAAGACAGAAGAAAATTGGATACAGACACATAGAGATAGACATACACTCACACATAGCCATTACATATATTTTACAATAAGAAAAACTTCCTTATTTTTTTCACAGCTTCAAAGAGACAGTGTAAAACAAAAGCAAAATAAAAATATAAAACAAACAAAATGTTCTGTAAATAAAAATAAGGATGGTGTATTGTACAATTATATTTCTAAATAGCATACAGATTAACAACTGTACAGTAATATATCAAATCATTGTTGAATAGAATAAATAATAATTTAATTGTTCTGATTGTTAAGAGTGTGTGCATGCATGAGTATGTGTAGAGCATGTTGTTCTTTCCTAGTACTGAGATATGAATCAATCAAAAAATAGATTTGGATGTTAGGATTATAATTGTGTTAGTAAATTGGTTTATTTTTTTATATTTTAACTTTGGTTTTAAACCAAATTTTGAAAGGAATGAGTTGGCAATTTCATAAGGGGATGTATATAAAAACAAAACAAAAAGATAGATAATTAAAAAATCAGTTTTTTTTTTTTAATGGTAAATGAACATCACATCCTCCCAGGTTATTTTTCCTTGCAGTTGATATTTAAAAAAAAAATTTATCATTATTATTATTTCTTTTTTGTTAACAGGAAATAAGTGTTGGTTGTGAGGGCAGCGGTGGTATTTTCAAGATTTTATTCACTGGGTGGATAACTGAAGATATCAACAGTTTATAAGAGTATGAGATGAAAGATCATTGTCAAATGTCTTTAACAAACTAAGAACATAGAATAACTTACTCAACATTAAAGAAATGGAATGCTTTTAGAAAACTGCCAACTATTTTTTTTCTTTGTATACACCTGGTCTTTAACCAAGCCATACAAAATTTGTATGCTTGTGTGTAAACACTTACACACAAACATACACACATTTATATATCTCTATATATGTCTGTTTGTATGTTTAAAAACTGTTTATATAATCACGCACAAATCAAAAGAAAAAGAATTGAAAAAAAAAACATGAAAAATAAAATAAAAACCCGAACAATAATAGAAATAAAAAAATTTAAATATTAACCAATAATAGTAATAAAAAATAATACAAGCCCCCACCCCCTCCCCTGAACTACTGTTGTTAAATCTATTTTCAGTAATGTGGCTAAGCAAGAATGACATCAAAAAATATTTTACAAACACATTCTTCGTTTGTTTCTGTACACAAATGTGAGAGCACTTCTAATATCAATCAATACCATATAACACAATGGATTGGAGCAGTTTGAAAATCAATGCAAATATAAATATATATATATATATATATATATATATATATATTTATACATACACATACATATATATATATATATACTTATATTATTCATACACACACACAGACGTGTGTGTGTGCACATGTAATTTGTACTATGAACAAGTTAAGGAAAATTCAATCCACTTAGTAGAGTTGACATGTTTTTATCTATTTCAAGAAAGTTCATTGGTATTGCAACCATTATTTTAAAGACGATCTCTAACTAAGAATTTCTACAGATGGCATTTCAAAGGAGAAAGCATTCTATAGTGAAATGCTATCTGAGGACATACATAGCCAGACCCCCAAACTTTAAAATAAAGGTTACCGTTCAAGTCAACTTCTATTTCACATTTCACCTATATATATATATATGTATATATTATTTAGTTTCATAGATTCTGTTCCTCCCCTTTTGGATAGCAGAGATTTTTATGTGACAGAGGTCAAAGGTTATATCAAATTTGATTCCAGTGTATAAAAAGGAGGCAGGACTGTTGGCAACTCTCTCTTCTTAGAGTAAAACCTGCTGATGACACCTTAGTAAAATTAGCCAAGCACTCAGCAGATACCAAACTCTAAATATCACCATCATCATAATCAGGAATGCTCAGCATATATATATAAATGAATTTTTTTTTTCTTTCAGTTCTGAAAAGCATAATTGTTAAAGAAAATGTCTGTACTTTGTCTTATTCGAGCATTTTCAGCTTTTTTTGTCTTGTTTTGGAGTTTTATATATATATATATATATATATATATATATATATATATATATGAGAACATAAATGTTTGTATGTGTCTATAAAGGAATCACACGGGACAGATCTTCAGCTGTTTTGAGATGCATTAGATTAAATGTCTTAGAGTTATTAGTGGGAGGGTAGAAGAGAGGACAGGAAGGCATGATGAAAATCAAAGAAAAAAGCATAAATAAACTGGAAAGAGGGGATTAATGTGAAGATGAAAGAGCAAACACTACTATTGATGTCTAAGTAGTAGTAGTAATAATAATAATAATTATAATAATAATAATAATAATTGTAATTTTAGCACAAGGCCAGCAATTTTAAGAGAAGGGAGCTAGTCAATTGCATTGACCCCAGTATAACTTGATTGATACTTTATTTTATTGACCCCCACCAAAAGGACGAAAGGCAAAGTTGACCATGGCAGTATTTAAATGCAGAACGTAAAGAGCCAAAAGAAACACCACTAGGTATTGCTAACAAGTCTGCCAGCTTGCTTCCATAATAATAATAATAATAATCCTTTCTACTATAGGAACATGGTCTGAAATTTTAGGGGAGCGAGCCTTGTTGATTACATTGATCCCAATACTTGACTGGTACTTTATTTTATCCACCCCAAAAGAAAGGCAAAGTTGATTTTGGCAGTATTTGAACTCAAAATATAAAGGGACAGAAGAAATGTCACTAAGCATTTTGTCCAATGTGCGAATGAGTCTGCCAGCTTTCTGCCTTGAAACTAATAATGATAATAATAATAATAATCTTTCTTGTTATAGGCTCAAGCCTCAAATTTGGTGGAAGGGGATTGGGTCGATTTCATTGACCCCAGAGTTTCACTGGTACTTAAATTTATCGACCCTGAAAGGATGAAAGGCAAAGTCAACCTCAGCAGAATTTGTGGATGAAATGCCACTAAGCGTTTCGTCCAGTGTGCTAACAATTCTGTCAGCTTGCTGCTTTACAAGAACACAAGTCGCCCAGTCCAAGAGTCAAAATCACAATCTTATGATCATGAGTTCAGCACCCTAACCACTAAGCCATGTGCCTCCACAATAATAATAATAATAATAATGATGATGATGATTGATGATGATTGATGATGGCGATGAAATAAATGAAATGTAGAAATGATGTCTGTGTATATCAGTGCATCATGCACAGTGATTGTTGTTTTCATTTAGTTTTTATTTTACTTCTCGTTCCCCAGTCGAAGTGTTCTGGGGTTGTAGTTGTAATAAATCAGTGAACTGTGAGTTGGTGGGAAAGGAAAAGGGAGTGAGAAGAGAAGCAGTTTCAAACCCAGGAGTCTGCATTTCCGGGATTTTCAAAGTGATACTCTGAACTGTTCTGTGTCGGGTTGGAACTCTCCTGGGCATTTCTTGCTGAAGATTTGTTTACTTGTGCATATAGTGGTTCACCATGGGAGTTAACCAGTGCCAAAGGTTGAGGCTCCTGAAAAGAAATAAGATTATAATATAGCATCATCATCAATTTAGTGTCTACTTTTTCATGCTTGCATGGGTTAGATAGGACTTTGTTGAGATGTTTTTCTGATTATTTTTTTAAAACCATTTTGTCACCATATTTCCGTTGAAATACACAGCCTTTCTTTCAATTAATTTTCAAAGTAAGCAACATAACTGCTGCTTATGGCCACTTTAATGTGGCTGTCCTTTAAGAGACAACAATACAGCCATTTAACCCCAGGAAGACATCTTCAGCTGGTTCATTCAGTGAGCTTCTTGCACTCAGTATTTATTGCAAGCGGGAGATAACTCTTGTCACCCTTGCTTCAAGACCACCAGACCACATGGTTTCGATCTGTATTGGATCTCATTGGTGGTGAGTACTTGTTATAAGCATGGCAGTAGTTTACATCATTTGCAATATATAAGGAAACAGCGTCATACAATCACTGATTTTATATTTTTATTAAGCAAGAGTGTTGGAGACATAATTTAATATACTATGATGGAAATTTTTTTATTTATATCACCTTAGAACTAGAAGTTTGTATAATAGAACCCGGGCTGGTCTCAAATAGGTTGGTATCAAAAGATTCAAAGAAAAAAATGAGAACACATTGGATAATGATGTCCAAGATACACTAGAACCTGAATAAGATAAGACAGTTATGGTTGAATTATCTTTCATCAGATCTGTTCAATCAGAGTTAATCATTTCTAAACAACTACAGAAACAATTTGAGTTACTTGGTCACACAATATCGTCTGTTATATAGTAGTTGTATAGAAGAGATCTAAGCAACTAGAATATCAATTTTTCTTTCTGAAGATAAACTTTGAACAATGGCACAATATACTACTGAAAGCAGCATGGAAATTGTGCAGTAGATTCAGTGTTTTGTTGACTTTTGGTGCTGGATTCAAACTGCCTTAAAGAACAACAATGACAAAAATAACCTCTAGCAGAAACCAGATTGGGTGCTTAAAAATAATTTCAGATTTAGACAACTTTAACTAACCTGGTGTATACCAGCTTCACCTGAACCAAACCAACATATCAGTCTCTACTCCTGTCACCACCCATACTGCTTCATAAACATTATAAACACTGATAATTATACACAATCTCTACTATCAGAACATCATCAATCTTCTGGAATTCCAAATCCTACCAATGTTTTTCTTTTCATATGTTCAAACTTAACATCAACAAAATTAATATAATAAACCTGCTTTGTTTTCCTGATTAATCCTTTTGTTATATATTTTTGAAATACACTGGTTTTGTTTCAATTAATTTTAAGACTAATGAAAAATCTAGTGAAATAACTGTCATTATTAAGCTGGTGTTTGAGATATAAATTATCATGAAATTTTGATGGAAGGTTTTTAATTTAGTTTGTATCGTAGAAACAGGGGTGGTCTCAGGCCGGGATCAAAAAAGGGTTAAGGCATTAAAAATGGCTGAAGGTCAAATTATTCTTACAAAAAAACCTTCTTAGAGACATGCTAGCATGAATAAAAAGATAAATTTAAATGATATGTTATAAACTGCGTAATATATATCATGTTAAAAAATTCAGAAGCAGAGAGATATAAAGGCTGAAATGTTTTATCTTTTGTGATTCAAGCAATATTTGGTGTCCTAAACAATTGCTTATTCTACTATTAAATAACCTTGTGCAGGAATAAAGAATGTAAATAAAATGACTATTTGAACTTGTTTTAATGAGTGTAACTTAGAAAGCACTGGCTAACAATTGTTGGCACTCCATCGCTTACGACGTTGAGGGTTCCAGTCGATCCGATCAATGGAACAGCCTGCTCGTGAAATTAACGTGCAAGTGGCTGAGCACTCCACAGACATGTGTACCCTTAACGTAGTTCTCGGAGTTATTCAGTGTGACACAGTGTGACAAGGCTGACCCTTTGAATTACAGGCACAACAGAAACAGGAAATAAGAGTGGGAGAAAGTTGTGGTGGAAGAGTACAGCAGGGTTCCCCACCGTCCCCTGCCGGAGCTTCGTGGAGCTTTAGGTGTTTTCGCTCAATAAACACTCACAACGCCCGATCTGGTAATCGAAACCACGATCCTATGACCGCGAGTCTG
>NC_142934.1:56209980-56337480 GCF_046866305.1 Octopus bimaculoides | reverse complement strand
TTTGAATACTGATAAAAAGGAGCAAAAGCAATACTAGGAAGCAACTTAACAACTAAGTACACCATATACACCTTTCTTGTAGTTTTAAGATTAAAGGTAAAGGTTACCTTCTCGAGTCATGCTGACTCATAAGGGTTGGTTTCCTGGTTTCCATGGCATATAAATTCCCCACTTGGACAGGACACTGGTCTGTCACAGGATTACTCATTTTCTCAGTTGAGTAAACTGGAGCAACATGAAACGAAGCGCTTTGCTAAAGAACAACACGTTGCCTGGTCCAGGAATTGAAATCACAATCTTATGATCATGAGTCCAACACCCCAAGCACTAAGCGATGTGCCTTTAAGATTAGGCTGAAAGTGCAAATTCATGGCATGACTAACTGTAAAATGCGACAGTTCTATCAACACTATGAAGCCAAAAAGAGTAGAGCAGTAAACAACATAAAAAGTTCAAAAGATGGAATCGTTAACCATGTAATCTCAAGAAACGTTCATTTGTTTGAAGACCAGTCCACCTCATTTTCCCCATTCAGTGTATTTAAACCAGAGTTTTCCAAACTTTTCACTGTTGGGAAACAGTTAAAACAGATTCCATATTTTAAGGAACATTTATATAAAAATTATTTAACTTTATTAAATAGAAAGAAAAAATTCAAAAAAGTTAAATTTCACAAATGTTTCCAAAAAGTTTAAGAAATTTCGTCTTAAACCAAGACGTTGTTACTACCAAATTCGCCTACACCATTGTACAGCAGTTTTCATGTTGCGTTTCGTAAACCATTTGCCTGCCCAGCGCTTTTCCGAAGTTTGTCCTGAACGTCCATACTTGGTTTCATACGATCTGAGTAATATAATGCTTTCCTTTCATAAGTCCCAAGTTACTGTGGTGGTTGGGAAAAAAAACAAAATAACTGAGAATGTGTATCATATGTGAAATAGAAACCAGGGAGGTGTACCCCGCATAACACGTTATACACAAGACAGATGCCAAGATTACCCTACCTTAAGGATTATGTTGGACGTGAGAACTAACATTACGGAAGCTGAAAATTAAACACAAAAAGGAATTTCCATATAATTAGCCTATTGATCACTATCGTTGGGCCTTGATTGGGATACGCTGTGATTTGAGGGAGAAGTGGCTGGCTATTTCGTGACAACGTAGAAGCTATCTCAAATATGTGCCTGTATAGTAAATTCATCTAGGTTATGTTGAATTTACTTTGCTCAGATAAATAATATTTATAAAAGTAGATTATCTGAAAAAGATCGGCGTGAGACGAAACAGCTGATAGTTGTCAAGAGAGAGAACTTTACAACTATGCCAGTCAAACAGAAGTTACGTCCCTTAACTTTAGTAATTCTTTCAAGTAATCAGTATTTTTTTAGCAATGAAATTTGGATACAAATCAATTTTGTTTTTAAATTCCTTAAAAACAAAGTAAATGTAATGAGAGACAACGACATTAATGCATTTCCCCAAATCTAATGACGAAGAAAAGAATAGATTATAACAAAAACATTCGATTTGTCGGATTACGACTACTATCGAAACCATTGTTGATATTAGCTATTTTTTTTTTCAAAGACAATTTTGAAGCAGAGTATTATTCATGGCATCCATCTCGGTGTACCCTTACTTATCTTATTGATGGTGGAGGAATGAAAGATATATCTGAGTCCAAGCAGAATTTGAACTCAGAAGATACATAAATACTCCCAACGTATTATTTTAAACAGTGTAACGTTGTCAGTAACGAGGTCGCTGTTCGAGCAACAAAGACGTGTATACCATGTAACCAATTATAGATGTTTAAATAAAATTAGGAGTCTTCGCGTGTTTTTTTAATCGCTACCGTATCTCTTCCATGCTGTAATCGTTTTATTTGCAAAGCACGGTCTCAGATCAAATCACTTGCTTGGCAAGTACACCTCCGAAATATTTTTTGAGGCAAAAGTAAAAAAATACGTACACCCGGTGTTTAGGGTTTAGGATTAGGGCTAGGGTTTTTGTTACGCCGAAAACGGGTGGTGTACATATTCTTTACGTCCGCCTTCCTTAATATAGCAATGAAACCTTAAATTACTTGAGGAGCAAAACGAAATTACAATGATTATCTCTATTTATGAAACTGAAATGCTATAATCATTTTATACAGGCTCAATTCACCACTGTCTATAAATGGTATTATATAAATTTAGTTCACCAATTTCTCTACTTAAACAGTTACAGTACCGACTTAGCTCACCGATACTTCTATTCTAGGGAGTTTATTAATATCTCTAATATATAATCACAAAGTCAGCAATTTTTAGGTTGATTATGTCAACCCCAGTGCTAAACTGGTACTTATTTTACCACCTCTGCAAGAATAAAAGACAAAGTCAATCTCAGCTGCTGTGTTTTGTCTGGCATGCTAACAATTCTGCCAGCCTACTGCCATGAGCTTACCATTAATAACAAAGTTCTCTTACTTTGGCACTACACCACATATTTTTGAGGCATGGGTATAGCTGAAGGAATTATCTATAGTATATTAGCAATACTTATTTTATAGAACAAGGTTTTGTGTTCAGAATGTAAACTAATGCAACTTAATAGCACAAGCTACAATTTAGCCTGACACTCTACAAATTATGGAATTCTACAGCCCTGATTTGTTTACAGACATAACTAGAGACTAATACAGGTGAAAATGGACAATGATATGGAAACTTAGTACCTACGTAATGGTGCTAAAGCTACATGAAAGAATTGAGTAAAGTGGCAACAAGTAAGCATTGCAATCTACCATTCGTTCTATATCCTCCTCCTCCTCCTCATCCATTAACGTCTGTTTTTCATGCTGGCATGGGTTGGACAGTTTGACTAGAGCTGCACCGGGCTCCAGTCTGATTTGGCTTGGTTTCTATGGCTGGATGCCTTTCCTTTTGCCAAACACTTGACAGTGTGTGCTAGGTACTCAATGATTACAAGTACAGTGATTTTTATTTCTTTTTTAATAAAAAATCTTCTTCATAGTTAGAAGAAAGTCGGAATGCTGTGACATTCATGCCTTTTGGGAGCATCAATGAAATAGAATAGTTTCAATGAGAGCTGAAAACTTACTGCAACTATATTGTTGCCCTGAATACCAGCAGTTTATTTCTTTTTCCTGCATTATTTGCCACAAACAATATTAATGGCAACACCAATTATAAGAAATTTCGTTTAATCACTTTGCAAAGCAAATAATCAAATTTTTGATTAAGTTGCAAAAATCACCAGAGACATGAAAAAAAGGATGATGCAAGTCGTGGTTGTATGAGTTTCCTCACTCTCAACCCAACAAATAGACTAAAACAAAAATTTCAGATATTCCAGTCAAAACTTAGTCAAATTTTTTTTTTCTTTTCAAAACAGAACCAAACCTATAGTGCTACTGGGAAATTTCTTGTTGATATATAAATTAAAGAGATTCCCAAAATGTTCATGAAAAAACCATTTTTTTTTTCCTGGGTTAAGTATGAATAGTTAGGGCAGAAACAATTAGTGCAAACCTAATTGTTAACTTTTTCTAATGAGTTCCTTTTGTTATCAATGAAATCCATTAGTGACAGCCGAAGGCTTTTTTTTCTCCCCCACAAGAGACAAAGCATAGAATAAACCTGTTAACATTATAATTAAGTATCGGTACACACACACACAATTTGGTGACTGTAAAAATGACAAGTGAATTTGTTTTTATCTTGTTTCTGGTGGAAAAATAAATTTAGTGTGAAAAAAAGGTAGTATATGAGAGACATGATTAAAAGGTAGGAAGAGAAAAATGAAAACAAGATGAAGAGAACTTATGGGGTGGGGTGTAAGGAAATAAGAGAAACAAAGAAAGATGGGAAGAGGACAAAAAAACAGAGAGAATATGAGTGATAGGAAGAGAATCTGGCTAATAGAAAGAGAGAACTTCAAACAAAGATAACAAGTAATGGTAGAAAAATGAGAAGGAAAAGAAATGAAAAGATGTAATAATAAATAAAGCAAAATCTGATGAGCACTGGCTAGACCAATAAGAATATGTCATAACAATGTGTTGAAGAATTCTAATTCAAATAAAACACTCAAAATATTGAGAGCAAAATAAATATAAATATAACCAAACTATATCACATTATTTGTTCCATTAAAATGTTCAATACAATCCAATGATATTTCTACCTTAAAAAAAAAAAGAAATTGCAGCAAAGCCACATGATAGTGGTGTCAGATGTGGCTTGCAGACCATCATATAATCTTATTCTTCTCTTCTGTTTTATGAATTCAGTGAGTATATGCACATTGCATGTTCATACTTCTCTTTCTGGTTTCGACTCAAAACTGTTTACAGATCACAACCATCTTATGACTCTGCATTTGTGAGATGTGCTTTGCGTGCCAATGGTTGTGAAAAAAAAAATCACTATATTAATGGAAAAGAAGATAGTTGTAAAGGTTTAAAGAGACAATGAAAGAACATGTGGTGTGTTCCTGGTAGTCAACTACTATAGGGGAGACAATCCCTTCTAAGATTAAGTTAAGTTGAGGTGAGGTAGGTTTGAAAGTTAGAAATTTACATCAAAGAGTAAAGAAGGTGTACATAGTTTATCCATTAATTTTTTTTCTTCAACACATTATAAAAATTTTAAAGTTTCTAGTTGTTGGTAGTACTATTTCATCCTTCTTTGCAATCATCAGCATAGCATAATTTGAGACAAATAAAGGAAGCTAAATTAAACAATGAGAGAACTGTTGAAATAAAATTGTCAGCAGCCTTCAGAAACTAATCCACATAATGTATTATTCACCTATTGTATTTTATCAACAGCAATAACAATAAATGAAAATGAATTAGCCTAAAGTAATTTACAGCAATGTTTAATCAATTTTCATATGGGAGGTGGGGAGGGGGAGAGAAAAACAAAAAACAAAAAATTCCTTAAAGAGTGTAAAATACTTATAAGGGCCTTTCTTCTAACCCTCTTATGTATTTCTTCTTGTTTTATTTTTGTTTGTTTAGTTCACACACCAACTTGAAATATATGAAATAGAAGCATTTATTTTTTTTTCCTTTTCCAATGCAAAATATTTCAAAGACAATAACAGTTTTACGTTTTATCTGCAACAATATTAGTACAGTAACAAAACCCAACTACACTGCCACATCAAATGAAAATAGACATAGATGGAGGTTAAATAGTTGTTAAAAGAAAGAAAAGAAGTTTGTTTTGTATGATGTATACTGAAGAGTTTTATGCAGTAAACCAGCCAGTCAATATGATTGTCTATGTGGTCACTTATCTCATAATGTTCAGTGTGTAAGTGTACATTGAAATGGCTATGTATGTCTTTCATTACAGATATGAGAAAAGTATGTGTATTAACTTGGTAAACCATGATAATAAATATAACTCCCTCTCTCTCTGTGTATGCGTATCTCTTGATTTTATAAGGGAGGGATTATAATTCATAAACCTAATCTTGAATATATTACAACTACTTATTTCTATCAGATCTCATCTTTGCCCACTTAATCCGGAGAGGATTGTAGGGGACAGAGTCCTCAAGCACAGCTTCTTTCAGGTCCTGTCAGAAACAACAGTCCCCAATTGATCTGGCTGGGTTGGATGCCCATATGTGTGGTCTACTCCTGGGTGTGATGCTGGTTGTTTTTTTTTCCGTAAGAAGACCATCACAGCAGGATTCCTCAACACTTAAGAATCAAACCAAATCTCCAAATATATACAATGAACTTTCATATCTCTCACACACACTTTCTACCAGTGCATAGTAGCAGCCTAAACTTGCTCCACAAACATTCTCTTGCTTTTAAAATGGAAATTGTATGCTTTAAATCCCTAAAATTTTGGGCAACAAATCCCACAAGAAATATGGGATGGTTATGGCTAGAATATTGATTGAAAGTAGATAGTTCAACTTCTAACATGGCACACATCTTAAAACTCCTTGAGCAATATGCTGAAACTTCCAGCTAAATTTTAATTTTAAATTAGATTACCTCTTTAGGCTAACACAAGCAGACCAAAATTGATTAACAACTCAGAAACAGTGACATAACAAACCAGACAGCATCTAGATCAGCTCTCCATTAAACTTGTAAATAAGGATTTTTTAGTAAGGCAGTGGGGACATATTTTGCAGGAGACATATACTGAACTGAATTTATCTAAGTATATTACTGGTACTTTATTCAATGATTTGAGGATGGATGCTAGAGCCACCTGTACCAGGGATTAAACACTGGAAGGTAGTAAGAGAAACACTAACTAGATGGATACAAACACATCTAATCCACAACTCTATCACTGCCCTAATTATGTCTTACATTGACACGAAGGCCGTAAAATGCTGCTGTTGTTTAGCCCAAGGCTTGAACTGATTGAGTAAACTTATGATCAAAGACATTCTTACTGTGGCCATTCTGTATTTTTTTTTTTTCAAAGACACATTATATTTAGGAAGACATTATCCAATGTGACTTTCTTTTTGAAAATTTTCTAGGATGGCAGTGAGTGATCTGAGAGGGACTTGGTGTTACTAGCAAGTTGAGTGACCACAAACAGAATTTTGTCTTTGGTTCATGGTCATCCATTTGAAGGAAAAAGTACAGTGACTTAATAAATACATGTGCATGCATGTTAACATTTTAAGTCAATCCCAAAGTGTTGAATGGCGAAGTCAACATTACTGACTTTTGAACTCAGAACCAAGAAGCGAAATGAAATATGGTAAGGAATTTAGTTTAGCACTATACAGTTTCTGTCATCTCAACAATATCCTTCACCTCTCTTTACCAGGTTAATTCTTGGAGAGGAGAGACATATATGAAATTGGCCCCAATACATTAGAGGCAGTTATTTCAATTTTCTTCCCCTCTGAACATATGAAAGAAGTTATCCTTGTCAGAACCTTAACCAAAAAGTGAAAAGAAAAAAAAAAAAAGAAAAAGAAACAAAAACCCTAAATAGTGTTGGAATTTGTTAAACCAACTTTTTCACTATAATAATTCTAACTTTTAACTTTTCAATACATCACAAAATTTCCATGAGAGTAATTTCATTGCATGTTCAATCAACTCAGATTTTTAATTGGCAGTTCATGTCACTTAAATTATTGATGTCCTTGAGGGGAAGACAAAAACATTATGCAGTCCCATTACCATTTTCTACAAATCTGTGGCCTCATGCCTTAGATAAAACTTGAAACTTTCAGAAAATATTTTGGAGCAAGTAAATTAATGTTATTGGCTTAAGAGAAAATTCTACAACAAATCTTAGAACAATAGATATAAAACATATGAAGGAATAACAGGTGGATTTAAAAAAATAGAAAATATTAAATAGAAATGAACAAATTTTTCTTGTTTCATTCAGCAGGTACATCACAAATACTTCTACCATCATATTAAAACAAGTTGCCAAGGCCTGTTTAAATTTGCCACATGGAAAATTTCAAAAGAAAAGAATTTTTTGTTGAATTTATTTCAGAAACAAATTTGTAATAAACTGAGAAAATTGGAGAAAAATTCACAAAAATGGAAATTATTTTTAACTAAAAAGTATTAAATATTTTTCCAAGTAGGAAGAATCAAATTATTTATGTAATATCTATAGCTTAGAAATCTATTATTCCCCAGAGGGGAGAACTACAAAATAAAATATAGAAATAAATAAGATCTTGTGCTTGCTATGTTATAATTCTAGCAATCCAATTTCCAAATTTCAAGATGTTGGACAGCATTAACTTTCATTAGTTCTTCACCATATCAAAAAGTAAAGCAGACATGCCATAAAGCACAACCTAAATACATTATTTAAATAAAGTTTATAGATACATATTTTTGTAGATGTAAAAGATTTTGGACATAATTTTTTTAGGTGAAATTTAAAAAAAAAATTGCCACATTGAAGGTGAAATGAAAATAATAATAATAAAAAAGTTCTTGCTACAGATATAAACAGAGCTAATTTACAAAAATAAAATAAAATGAAATTAAAAAAAATTTTCTATTGGAGTTTAAAAACTACTGTATTGTAAAATACTCTTCCTTTTATTGCTACCTGTCTGTTGAGTAGACACACTAACACACATCTTTCTCAGTCATATTTAATTCATATTAGTTCATTTATATGAGTAATTTATATTAAGTTATAAATATGGAGGTTTTTATCTTCAGAAACAAAAAAAGTGGTTGAGCCCTATCAGTTAGTAGTATTTGTAGTTTTTAGTTCAACAAAACTGAATTGACATATATTATTTCAATTATTCACATAGCACACATACTCTCTCTCTATCTCTTTTATCAAGTCAATATATATAGCATGGTATAAAGGTTATCAAAAAAAAGCATTCCATTGCTGGATGTGTTTTGACCAAACTAAAGAATTGTACCAGACAAATATTATGAATTTGAAATAAAGATCTTAGGGAATTGAACAATCTTATAATCACATTATGTGTGGGTGTGCATGCATACACACACACACAGAGGCAAAATATTTGTAGTGATGGTTGTAGTGGCAATCAGACCAAGTAAACTATGCTACCACTGGGTTTTCAAATTGCTCATACAATTTGTCAGTTGCAAATCCAGATGAGCATTTTCCAATGATAGGGCAGAGTATGAATTGAGAACGCAAGAGCCAGAACAGATACCACATGATATCCAATCTGATGCTCTAACAATTTGATCAATCCACTGCTCGAAACTGATACCATGTTTTTATCAACCTAGAAAAGACAGACAAGCATAACTGATCTTGGCAGGATTTGAACTTAGAGCTGATGGAGTCAGAACATATCCCTCGAGACATTGTATCCAACATTCTAATGACTGCCAATTTGCTACTCATTTAGAATAAAAATGCTCCAAAAGATGGAAAGCTGGTAGGTCATGAAGAATTATCTTATGTTCTAGACAGGGTTGTGACTTAGAGATGGATTATATATTTGAATGAAGAACCTTGTAGTTGACATGAAATATTTTTTACTCTTATCAACATACTTCAGTTTTAGCATTTTTTAAAACTTACTCTCGTTAAAGCAGATTAACCCTTTTGGTAATCATATTTCTGTAGAAATACACTACATTTGTTTCAATTAATTTTGAGAATAAAGGAGAATTTAGCAAAACAATTTAGTCAT
Organism: Octopus bimaculoides; assembly: GCF_046866305.1. Taxonomy (NCBI): domain Eukaryota; kingdom Metazoa; phylum Mollusca; class Cephalopoda; order Octopoda; family Octopodidae; genus Octopus; species Octopus bimaculoides. Next base: position 56,328,300 of record NC_142934.1, on the reverse strand, counting down.
TATGAAGCTGGTGTTTAGAACATAAATTATCATGGAATTTTGAGGGAAGATTTTAAAATCACTTTACAACAGGAAGTTGGTATCATAGAACCAGAAGTGATCTCAGAGGAAATGATATCAAAAGGGTCAACATGAATCTTGGTCAAACCTAAATATTATATTTACTTCTAACAATAAATTAATTCAGAGTTTTAAATTATTACTTAAAATATGAATCATTGCAAAGAAGCTGGTAGGTAAGTAAATAAGTTAATTTAACATTGAACAGAGAAAGCAGATAGATATGTCCACTCAAAATTTTATATCTGTTAACTGCAGAAAGTGGTTTTACTCCACTGCTTTGCAAAAACCTCTCCTTCAGCTGTGAGAAGTAGAGATACCCTTAGTGACACTTTACAAACGGCAATTTTTCAGATTAAAAAATTCTCCACCACCCACATATTTCATCAAATATCTCTTTCCAGAGTAAGAATCAAATACTTTTAGTGGTGGATATGAAAACCATACCCGCAGTAACAGAAAATATCAATTCTAATTGTTGATGGATAATTAACATCATTATGGGAATGACCACGAAATTTAATTATGCAGTTAAAGAGTTAAACAAGATTTACATATTTTTCCATTATAAAGTAAAATGATATTTTTGTGGTTTATTTTTGTGTACAAAAAAAACAAACTGAAAACTAGTTATCTTTAAGGTTGAATCAATCTGGGATATATTTTTTGTAATGAGATTGCAAGAGTCTGCATATTCATATGCATGTAATGTCCTGTGACTTGTAGAGTGGTTGAAGTATCAGTAAATGCCTTGTCTTTAGGAAATAATTCACCAAATGACACTCTGGAATAAATACCATTCTCTTCTCTCCAAGCCAAATTGTAAATTTAAACTTAGCACTACATAAACTAACAAAAAGTTATTTCAGTTACATGGTACTCTCACTACTATCTTTTCTCAACTCTACTTCTCAACAGTACTAAAACGACCAAACCATTAAGTGCTGCTGTCAGATACATTGCACTGATGGTGATAACATATGAACCATCTATGGTTGATAGGACAGCACCTTACTAATTCCTCCACTTTGAATATGAATGTACATATAAGAATATACATATGTAAGATAAGTGCCTTAAACCACTATTTGTCACAGAAAAACACAAGGAATATATTGAGAATTAATACACAGAGTAGATATAACTACATATAACTATTAGTTCAAAATATTTTTTTTCAATATCGAAACTGACGTGAATTGAATGTTAATGTTTATCTCACAGCAAAAGACTAGCTATCTCAAACAAATATGGGGGTGAGCATGCAAATATCTGGCTATATATTTCACAGCAAATGTATTGTTATTGAGTAACCTCAGACGACTTTCCCCATCTTTTATTTATGGTGGCATGTGCTATGCTAACATTAAGGACTTAGAAATATGCATGTGGTCCCTGTTTCAAAAACAGTATAAAATGTGTTCCCTCCATTCCTTTTCCTAGTTTCTTTATTACTATTTTCTTTTTTTTTTAGAGAGAGAGAGAGAGCGGTTTGGCTGCTACAACAAGCTGGTTCCTCAATGACTTGTGACAAACCTGTTTTCTAGTGGTGCAGAACTTAATAGGACAAACATACAAGAAAATACTCCTCATTCTAAAAAAAGTATAAATAAAAAATAAATGAATAAAAGCTCCCTTAGATCTATCACTAGTCTGAAATACTGCATTGGGTTGCATTATTTTTGAATTAAGGAGCACAGCAGCAATCAAACACACAACCACAACTGTTCAACACCATTGTTTAGTGCAACTACACAAATGTTTTCACCTGGCCTTTTTCACCTAGGCTTGGTAACGATTTATCACTAATGATAAAAGTAAAAATAAAAAAATAAAAACAAACAAAAAAATCATAACTTTTTTTTCAACAGCTGGAAGGGAGCAGGAAACAGGCTTGACATGCAAAGTATGGCAGTCAAATAGCAAAAAAATTCAGGTTTGCATTGAGAACAAACACATGACATGATGCAGTGTGTATATGGATATATACGTACACTATAGAGCAACATATTGTTGCCAAGATGTGTTGTAGAGTAATGGAAGTAGAAACAGTGGTTGTTGTTGTTGTAGTGATGGTAGTAGTAGTAAATAAAAAGTAGTAGTGGGAGGAGGAGATTCAGAAGAGTGGCCACTAGAACAGAATGGCTACTCTCATACAGTTATCCTACGAGAGAGAGAGAGAGAGAGAGAGTCAGAGTAAGAGCGAGGAAAAAATAATTATCATTCTTAATATTCTAAATAGTGTGTAAAATATTGGAATTAATTATGAAAAATGAAAACAAAATAAATAAATAAATGAATGGATAAAAAAAAAGTACCTAAGAAAATATATAAACATGTTAGCTACTACAAACTAATTTTTTAAAATTAAAACTTGTAAAATATTTTATAAAAATTATTGTAAATGTTTTTAATAGCTATTTACATTTTAGTGAAAATTAGTAAGAAATTATTATACAGAAAATAGTATATTTAACTTAGTATTTAATTTTGTTTTCTTTTTTGAGTAAGATTAACTGTGAAGTGTGAGGACTATCAGACAGGTAGACTTAAAGAGGTAAATTAAAATATGATCTGAAAGTTTATATTATTGATGCACAGGTACTCAGTAAAAAACAAGGATGTAACTGTGTAAATGATAACCAAATTTTTTTCATTACATTTAAACAAAAATGTACACTTTCTTTTTATGTGGTTCCAAATTTTATGAAGAAAAAAAAGTGACAATATAATGACAAAATATATAAAACATATTTCGTTAATTTCAATAAGCAGTTTGAAAGGGAGATAATCTGTGTAAAAATTTTTTTTTAAATATGTAAGTGAATTTTTGTAGTTGAAGTAACTCTATATCAATTTTTAAGTGTTGTGTTTTAACTTCACTAAATATAAAAAATAAATAAGTTTTTGTTTTTTTTGCTATGAAAGGATGAGTAATTTTTTTTTACTATCATGATGATGGAGGCGAAAAAATAAAAAATAAAAATAACTTACTAATAAATAAAATTCAAATGATGAAAATAAAGATAATAAATTAATGATTTTAAACATTTATTTTTCTTTAAATATTCAGGAAGACATTAAAAAAAAAAAAACAACCGACATGCGATCAGAAAGTATTGTAGAAGGAAGGACAATTTCACAGAGTGGAGGTCTTTAATTTTGAGAGAGAAAAAACTATAACTCTACCTATTAACCCTTTAATTGGTAACTTCTTAGTTACATCTTAGATTTCATGGAAATCATTTTTTTCTTGGCTTGAATACGTTGATATTATCGAATTTATCCCTTAAACAAATTGCATCATTTCATATATCATGCATAATGAAGAGAACAACAGTCTATCTATTTTAATTTTCCTCATCAAAAAGAAGTAACAGTTTTCAATGTACACTTCTTTTGTTGGAAACTGAAACATTGTTTGGCTAATTAACCAACTCATGACAGCTGGTGCATTTAAAGGGTTAATAAGCAAGACTGGCAGTACAGTTTCTACATAGAAAGAGAACGAAGAACGGCAACAAGATTAAAGACCATGCAAGTTTGGGAGTAATGGAGTCAAAGAACAGAGAAAGAGAGAGAGAGAGAGAGAGAGGCTAAAAGAAACATAGCAACTGTATGTTTTGTTAATATGAGGCAATAGATCAATGAAGATTTTAAATAATTCAACAATCTAATGCCCTTTAGAGAACTGATCAGATTTTTCAAGCCTTTCCTTACCGACTTTTCTTTCTGATCTAGAAGAAAATCAACAGAGAATGACAGCAACACTGTTAGATCTGGCAACAATGGAAAGTGAATGAGGAGAGAAATGTTCACACACACTGACATACATATACATACTTTCAGAGTTAAGGGCCTTTAGAAAAAAAAAAAAAAATCCATGCTAAAGCTCGTGAAATGGGAGTGGAAAAAAAAGCAGAAAAAATAAAAATAAAATTAAGCTGAACTATAAAAAGTTAAAGTCTCAAAGTAGGAAAATTAAATTTCAAATTTTTTCATGGTAGTCAATAGCTTTCTAAACTGAATGATGATGATTAAGGTGACAGCATAAGGATATTAATGATTTAGAAAGCAAGAGAGCAATTTTGTGATGGAAGGAGTTAATTCAAAGTAGATCAGATGCTCTAAAAATTTGACCTTGTAAATCTAAGAAATGAGAGGAGCTATAAAAATGAGAGATATGTAGTTCACCACTCAGCCATTAGTGTTAACACTTCTTCCATGATGACAAGCACAATAATGATGATGATGATGATTTCTGATTTAGAAGATCAACGATTTTACGATTTTGATGCCATCTACCCCAGTACTTAACTCCAGAGGGATAAAACGCAGAGTTTATCTTGGTGAGATTTGAATTTAGAATGTAAAGAGCCAGAAAAAAAAAACTGCAAAGCATTTTTTTCCAGATGCTCCAAAAATACCACCAGCTTACTACATTGACAACAACAATAAGGTGTTGACTTTTTAATGATTAATCAAGTATCAAGAGTAAAGATTAATAAGTGTTATTAATTTTAATTGGAGTATTTTTCAATAGTCTTCAAGAATTCTATTTTCATAGCTGATCTGGATTTCAACTCAGTTTTTCAGCTTTCAATATGTATAACTAATAAAATGAGAGTTAGGGTTTGCAGAATTTATAAATGGCATGGAATTACTCCTGGAAGGTGTCTAGTTAAAACCCCCAAACTGGTACTGTACTGTATCCATACTCAAAGCATTTAATACTCATTGATTCAATCATTCCAACAATAAATAAGCTCTGTAGAGGACCTAGAGCAGGCATAGGCAACCCCTTTTGAGAAAAAGGCAGCACTACTAAAAAAAAAAAAAAAAAGGGTAATTTGTTGTTGAAGTGCCATTCAGAAAGTGCCACAGATCACAATTTGCCCATCACTGACCTAGAGCTTACAGATTGCATTTAGTAGCAATTTACAGTTTTCTCTTATATTAGTACAAAAACCATACATTTCATTAGGAATGAAGAATAATCAAATGAATCATATGTCAGCACATAACAAGTATTTATATCACTTGCCTGGAGAGTTAAAAAGATGAAGTTGACATATATGGGATTTGAAATCAGAATATAGAGAAATGCATTTGCACTGACATGACCATTTCTGTTACTTCAATATATAAGTGAAGAGTATTCTGATAGCAAGCAGTTGATTAACTTCATCAGAAAGACTTCTGACTAGTGTTTCTCAAACCGTTTGGAGCGAAGTGCTCTTTTTTACAGAATGATATTTTCCAAACACCTCTGTGCCATGTTAAAACCAAAAAACCCTAGAACCAAAAGGAAGCTAATTTTGCCCACTTGCTTATGACCCCATACAGCAAGTGCCACTTTTTAGATACATAACTGAAATAGTACCCTCTATGTTGAATTTATATGAAAATTACCGAAAGCAGTAAGAATCATACCTAAATCATATAGTTAAAGCAGTAAGGACCTTTGATAGAAAATATTAGATACTGTAATCTTATAAACCTCTAAGATGGGATGGTCAAGGATTCAGTGCCTTTGATAATAGATATACTTAAAAAGTTAACCTGGCGCTAAATAAACAGCATCAATTGAAACTTGTCAATGAATGGTTCTCGAGTTCTCTATTTAGTTTGAATCGTCAAGTTGGCCATGCTGGAGTAGCATCACTAATAGTAGAAGTAGCAAAAGAAATGGTAAGAAACAAAATAGAACCAGTGTCACCTAAAACCAGTTTAGTCTGAGCTATGTAGTGAGAAAGATATGGACAGCTTAGTGAAAATAGATATAAAAGTAGAGGAGTCATATGAAAGATAAGTATGACCAGGAGAAAATGAAAGTGAAGTACCTAAACTACTCACATTTAAGAAACTAAAATGTGCATGTCTTATATAAAGCACTAGATTTAACTTATTTTATGCTTCTGTATGTATGCTCAATACTCCCAGGGTAGTGCACACACATTATATATATATATATATATATATATAATTATAACATATCAATCAAATGAGTTGGTACAAAGGGAAGACCCTACAGGAACTTCAATAAAATTTTTCAAAAATTCCATGGAAATAAAGAAAAATTATAGCAGTTGTTAATTTTCTGCAACATTGTCATTTTTCCAGAGCAATGGGGGAGGGGGTGGTGGAATCATGGAAATTGAGCAATCCCTACCCTCCCAAAATTATGTAGAAAAATTAGTCTAAAAAAAGATAGAAAAATAGAAACAGCTTGCTTATATTGTGTATACTGTTGTGTAGGCAAACATGAATTAAAAAGTTGAAACATCAAAACCTAGATTATAGATTGTGGGATTAATTAGATGAAAATGAAAGTATCACATGTAACATCATATGTAATCCAATCTCCAAAAGAACTCATGAAGTCTATTTGTCTCAGTACATGAGTAGGATGTCTTTTTCATTCTCTCTTTGACCCAACTAATTTACATGCATATTTTTTTCCATATCACACTGAATGAATTGCTTTTTGGCAATTTTAGGTTTTCACATACTGTAGCAAAGAGAGGTTTTCATAAAATGATCTTACTATCATTTATTGCACTTGGCAACGAGCAAAGCATCCTGTCTCCAGTTAAGTATCTACAATAATAATGTATATTACCAATAGGTACAACACAATGATAGTAATCAAAAAGGTCGCTTAGTAACAGCATCTTAAATACATTTTTTATTTGCTTCAGTGCTTCATGCTAACCTTGAAGAACTGGCTAATGAAACATAATGGGAACTGCAAAGGGAGGGAAGAGAAATAAAGAAAACTTAATAGGAACTGCAAAGGGAGAGGGGGGGGGGAGAAATAAAGAAGAAAACTTATCTTCTACTTGTTTCAGCCACTGAACTATGGCTATCCTGGGGTGCCAGATTGAAAGGGTTTAGTGAAACAAATCAATCCTGAAACTAATTAATTTAAGCCTAGTACACATTCTGTCACAGGAATGTAAACAAACATTGGGTGTCAAGCAGTGGTGGTGGCACACACGCATGCTTATGCATACACGCACACGCACACACACAACAATCCTTCAGATTCTGCCTGTCATGGCTACTCACAAGTCTTTGGTCAGCCCAGGGCTATGGTAAAAGACACTAGCTCAAGGTTTTGCACTGTTAGTACACCATGGACAGAAGTTGAAACCATGTGGTTGGAAGCAAACTGCTTACTACATAATCATACCTGTGCCTATAGAATTTTATCCTTTTTAAATCAGAAAAGAAACTGAATTTGAAAACTGTTTGCCCCTAGATTCTGTAGCTTTGTGTTTCTATTTACACTGTATCTATAGCAGTGGTGGTGCACGAGCATATCTGAAACAGAAATACTTCAAACTAACTAAATGAGAGGAACCATATTGTATATTAAATGATAAACAGTCCACAAGTGGCACATCATATACGTGTGTGTGCGTGTATATATGTATATATATATATATATATATATATATATATATATACACACACACACACACGAACATGTATACAAAGGTGAGTGTGCACTCAATGATTGAACTTGTTGGGTGTGGCCATGTGGTCATTTCACACACTACATGTTTGTGCCTTTGAAAATATGAGACCCTGATCTATCCTGAAATTGATATTTCTACATATGCACACTTCCCTGGCTTAAATTAATGAATTTAATCCTAATTTAAGGATGGATATATATATATATATATATATATATATATATATATATATATATATATATATATAGGTCGATAAATTGAATATTAATTCAATTTAAAACCAAGTGGCCTAGCATATAAAAAATCTGAAAATTCAGAAAAAATTGTATTACCTGTGTATAAGGGATGACCACAAGGTGGACATCCAATATGCTAGACCTCTTTCTAGCATATTGGATGTCCACCTAGTGGTCATCCCTTATATATATATATCTTTTAAATTCGTTTATGGTAACGTTAAGGGTATGCAAATAAAACTCCTATTTCATTATGCTGGCTACTGTCTAATGATACCGACTAGTAAGTCAGTTTTTTGGGGGTTGCAGCATAGTTATACTGATATAATGCAGGATAAATATAGTAATAATAATAACTCTAGGATGGTATTTTATAAATATTTAATGCATCGTTATGTGCATTCCCACAAATCACTTGACTTTAACATCAGAGTCCGTATCCTTGGGATGCCCACAGATACTATGGACTATACTGTAAGTGTCCTAAGGATACAGACTCTGATGTTGAAGTCATGTGATTTGTGGAAATGCATGTATTAAATATTAATTCCATTCTAGAATTATTCTATCTATCTATCTATCTATCTATCTATATACATATATATATATAGTGAGAGAGAGAGATAATTATATAGATATAATTATAATTAAGGGGACCGAGAAACAACACCAACATGCTAGAGATAAACGTCAAAAGGCTCCAAGACCACATCATTTTACACTCCATTAGCACAGGTTGAAAGTGCAAAAATGAATAAATGATCTTACCAGTGGTCAGCATGTAATAAAAACCATATAGGTAAGAATTAATATAGATATATAATTATATAGATATAATTATAATGAAGGGTACTGAGAAACAGCACCAACATATTATATATATATATATATATATATATATATATATATATATACATGGCTTTGAGGACAAAGGGAGCTGAGTTTCTTATCAAGAGTTCTTAAGCAACTGCTATCATGTTGTTCTCTTAGATAAGATACATAACTCAGCCTCGTCAAGTTTGCCTGTTTGACAGTCTCATAAATCATTCACTCTCTCTATACTTGTGGCTGACAGTATAAAGAACATTTAGTTGTAAGAAAAACTGCTACAACAAATTTCATCTCTTTCATGGGAAAAACAATGTAAAGATGACATATATTTAAAAAAAAAAAAATAAAGTCAGAGTAGAGGTGAGCCAAGGTTGTAGAATGAAATGATTAGGATTAGTTGATTGGCAACAATCAAAGTGGAAGAGGAAGGCAAGGGGAAAATTTAAGGAGAAAAACTGGATGCCAATTACCAGTAAATTATAACACACAAAAAGAAAGAAATGGATAGATCATTATCAGGAAAGTGAAATACCAGACCTGAAGGCAACTGGTAAGGTTAAATAGAGACATAGGAGATGAGGTTAATTGTCCTATGGAAAATATGAGCTATGTGACACTTTGCTCTCATTAATTCTACAGTTGTGAGAAAATAATTCTGCATGCTGCATCTTAATGGGATTTATTATGCTAATGGGACTTATAAGTTATTTCTATAAAATAAAAAGTTATATATATATATATATATATATATAAAAGATATTTATTTATGCTGTAGAATAATTTGGTATTTAAAAGTCCCTAAAAAGTAGACGAGGAGTTCAAACAGTGAAAATTGCAGGAGGATAAAAATCAAAACATGTTCAGTAGAATTGTAGAGAATGAAATTTATCAACATTTGGAGGTAGAGACACAGCCATGTAATTAAAAAGTTTCCTTTGTAACCATGTGATTCCAATTGCATTGCATTCCACACTAACTTTGGTGTCTTGCCGTATGTCTTTGGGTTGACCAACATTGCATGAGTAGAATTTGGTAACTATAAGTGGAAAGTGTGTGTTTGGGTGTCTATGTTAATTTTATCAATTCGTCAAGTTGTGTTCTTTTATGTCAAGAATCTAATATATTTGATTATATCTATATATATATCAAGCTTGAAATAAGTACTGTTGCCAATAGGATCAATTTAAATGCTTTAAAAGATGTTGTGACAGCATAACCATAGTCCCATGACTGAAACCAGTCTTAAATAATTTCCCTGTAGGAGGGTTCCACTCAAAATATAGGTAACTATTCTCTTCACAGTACAATAATGATTTCAAATTTTGGCATGTGGCCAATAATTTTAAAGGAGAGATAAGTCAATTATATCGACCGCACTGCTCAACTAGTACTTATTTTATCAGCCCTGAGAGAATGAAAGCAAGGTCAATCTTGGCAGAATTTGAACTGAGTATGTAAAGAGCCAGAAGAAATGCCATTAAGTATTTTGTCCAACATACGAATGATTTTGCCACACATCACATGTTACCTTTTCTGTGGTCACTCTTGCTAACACAGATCTTCACATGTCTCTTGTGTTCTAATAATTATATAAAAACTTTAATATTATTATTAGTCCTGCACATGTTCTCTAATGACTTTAGCACTCAAAATTATTTTACAGCAAGACTGTTTACACAGACATGTATGGGACTTTTTTTTTTTCACAAAATTAATTGGTCTGTATATCAATGAATTATTATTGGAGTCGTTAGAGTTGATATTAAATGTCGTGATCACTAAGAATTCAACTAGAATGATGATACTTCTACACGCAATTTGAATTTTTAGTAGACAACCCAAACTATGCATTCTTGATGTTTATTTTATTACCTTTTATATGATGAGCTAAATAAGAATGGTTTTTCATGCCCATAGCTTGCAATTGCTTCTTAAGAGTGCAAGAGTAGTTGCCAGAGTAGTAAAGTTTAGTGAGGGTAGTGCAGCAAATAGGAAATTTAAATGTGCTAAATCAATCTTAAGGATTTAAAATCAAAACAATAAAAATACAAGAAAAACAACAACAACAACAACAATAATGATAATAATCCTTTCTACTATAGGCACAGAGCCTGAAACTTTTGGGGAGGGGACTAGTCAATTACATCAACCCCAGTACTCAACTGGTACTTAATTTATTGATCTCGAAAGGATGAAAGGCAAAGTCAACCCTGGCAGAATTTAAACTGAAAATGTGAAGAAGCAGAAGAAATGCTACAAAGCATTTTTCTGAAACTAATGATTCTGCCAGCTCAATACTTTAATAGTTATAATAATAATTTTTAACATGATAAAAATTATTTATAACACAGGCACTAGTCCTTGTTTCTTTTAGGGATGAGGTAAATAACATTGACCCTTCAGAAATTTTGGTAAAATCTGATATGAGAATGCAAAGAAGGGGAACTCATAACTACTTCTAATCACTTTGGCATTCTACTGATTTCGACACATTTCTCACATGAGCACAAGGTGTCAAATTTGGGTGGGAAGACTTACAGTCAGTATGATATACTAAATAATGTACTCTAACTCTGATGGGATGGAAGACAAGACCAACACTAGCAAAATTTGAACTTAATGTCAAAATATAACTAAATACAGCATATCAGTTTGTTTGGTGCTTTATCAATCCTGCTACTTATATATTGGTATGAAGCCATAAATTCATAAGAGGACTGTAACAGCCTGAATAAACTTCATTATAAAACTGGTATTAATTTTCTGTCACAATGAATCTCTGTTATCATTATAATATGGCTTGTTTCGTTTCAGCTTGCCTGTGGGACTCTCAAGCATGTCCCAATGAATTACCTGGTGAGTGTGCACCTGTGATTGGAGTTAACCTTCAGATACATGTCAGAGATTAAATTCACGGAGGAATTGATTATCATGACCATCAGGAAAATAGGACATAGCCTGGTACCATAAACTCTATGGATCCTACATAAGATTATTGAAACATGAACCAGAAATGGTAAAATAAATAGCTGTTGGGTAATTAGCTGAACATCACTGTTTCTGAAACAGCAGATTTAATGTGACCTGATATTATAGGTACCCTGAAATTGTATGTGTTTTATTAATTTTCTAATATAGAGTATAGGTCTACTTTTACTGAGTTAACAACAAAAAGGTAACATCTTTGAAACAGAAAAAAGAAATAAAAGCTGAAAAGGAAAAGAATGTAAATAAAGAAATAAAATAAATTCAAATATTTAATCACAATTTTGGCTGAAAATATAAACAATATTTATAACTCAATGGTGAGCCAGCTTCTTTCGGTCACAAGGTTATGACATTGATTCATTTATATATATGTGTGTGTATAGACATTTCCCAGCAAAATACAGCTGTGAATTTAAAGTGTGACACTACGAAATTACATGGACAGAATTTCAAACTTAATAACTACAACAGCCATTGTGTGGGATAACCAGGCAAGGCACATAACTCTGAAGTTTTGCATGCTATTTGTTAACCAAGTTTTCCACAGCATACTGAGTTAACACAAACAGTTTCACTCCTACTTCATACTTTAAGGTATAAGAATAGGGAAATGCAACATAAAGTTGCAAAGTCAATTGACCCAATATTATACAAATTTGCATCTGATCTTTTTATGGGAATCAAAAATTATGTAATTTAGTACAAATTAACAGGAAAACTGGTTGGTTAAAATATTATGTATCACCATTAGCCTTACAACAGGAGTTCCTGACATTTTTCAGCCAAAATACATCTTGGTAACTGTTTGAAAGTAAACTTACTCCTGCACTCCTTTGTGCAATAATTCAAGTTTACACTTCTGCCAAAATAAAGAGTGGGATTTAAAATATTGTTTTAAAACATGCTTATTTCTAAGTTAAAACGATACTAATATCACTTATTTATGATCTAATAATGATGAACAGATACCAGAACCAAACTCAGACATCTGAATAAGACCACTTGGTAAATAATTAAAAAGTATTTGATATAGGTCATTAAATAAAAAGTGGCAGAAAATAAAATTAGTATTTTTTTAATCAAAACAGGTCCACTTAATTTTCTTCATAACTTGACATTTAAAAAAAAAAATAATTGAAATAAAAAAAAATGTACAAATCCAGGATCAACAAATCTAATTCCTAAGCAAGGAGAAATGTACACTTCAGGGATTACATTCACCCCAATTTGGGATCACCTATTTCATATCTTGTAATATATATGTGTGTGTATGCTCTATGCTAGCATAAGTTAAACAAGTTAGTATTATAGCAATTTTCTTCGGAACAGTTAACTCACTGTCAGCTCAAGCTCGTGTTCTTTTGACAATGAGAAATGTGTATTTACAGGTACAAGTTGAACGATTTATTTACTGGAGCTATCAATTTTGCAGCTGGATATCCTTCCTCACCTTAATTAAGAACTCAATCATGAATGAATAAAACCAACTTTTGTCAACTAGGTAAGCTGGAACAATAACCAATAATTGTTTCTAACAAGAGGGGAATAGTTGATTAAATCAACAACCAATTCTTGATTGGTACTTTATTTTATTGACTCTGAAAGGACGAAAAGCCAAGTTAAACTTAGCGGGATTTGAATTCAGAACATAAAATGTTGAATCTAATACAACAAGGTATTTTACCCAACACTAATGATCCTGCCAATCCACAGTTCCCGTAATGATAATATGGGTCCAATGTGATCCAAATGAAGTATTCTGCGAATAAGAGTAAGTCCTTTATCTGTATGGCGGAAAGTCCCAGGCAGTGTCTCAGAAATAAAAGACACATAGAACAATATTATAAATACAATGTTTATAAAATTAGTTAAAAGCCGGAAAAGAAAAAAAAAAGAATATTCAACAGTTTGGACTGCTGCCCCACTTCAGATGAAAGAACAGGGGAGAAAAAAATAGAAAAAGAAGTTCTATGAAATGAAAATGTATGTTGAGTTAGTAGAGAGAAAGGCTGTGTGATGAGTGGAAAAATGGAAGGAGTAAGGAAAAGGAAAGGAGTTTTACAGCTACAAAGGTGATAGTAAAGGGTGGTAATGGATGAGTAACTCATGTATGTCTGTGTAAATATTTATGTGTTAGTATTTTATATATTTGAAGTGTATGAAAGTTATAAGTAAAACATGGTGTATTGTAAGGTGTATGTATAGCTATTATAATTAGATCAACAATGTGTGAGCATTTATATGCATGTTTCTGAAAATATATGTAGCTACAAGAAATAAAATCAGTTGTTTTATTCCATTTAGCTGAGTTGTTTCAAGGTGAAAAATGAGTTACTGTTATGTTGGAACTGGGATAAAAGAGAATCATGGTGTAAGGTGATGCTAGAAATGGATATGCGCTAATCTGTGTGGTTAGGTGAGAGGTAATGGTGGGTAACAGGTGATCTAACAGTGCATAGTCAGACATCCTAAAGCTGCTCAATAAATGTATTGACTAGTCTCAGACCAGTTTTGCCTACATATAACTTAGTCACAGAGTCGGCATTTAATGTCATAGATGATATTGCTGGCAGTGTAGTTGAATTAATCCATTACATGGAAGACAGAGTTATGTGCCATGTGTAAAATATTGGCATAAAGTTTGAAAATTGTGACCATGAGGCCAGTAGTACAGCACAATAATTTCACAGCTATCATGACTGTGGGAGGTATCGCATGCACAAACTGGAATTGAGCAATGTCACTTCAGATTCTTTGTGTGTGTGTACACACACACACACACACACACACAAACAAACATATATATATATATACATATATATATATATATATATTCAATTGAGAGACAAACACACACACACACATAGATGGATATGGACATTTTAGACGACAATTCATTAGAGCTGAAATATTTTTTCTTGTTAGCCTCCCTTAAAATTAAATTTTAAATCTACTCACCCTTTCATTACTGCAATGGATTTCTAAAAGAGAAGAAAACAAAAAAAGAAAAAGAAAAAAGAAAATCAGACATCATCATCATCATTGTTATACATCTGCTGTTCTATATTGGCATGGATTGGGTGATTTTCTGAGACTGTGCTTTATGGCTATATGCCAAACCTATTACCAATCTCTTCAGATGGCTCAAGGTATGCAGGGACAGGGTGTGTGTTATAAGAGATGGTAAAAGGGCCGGCGACAGGAAGGTCATCGGGCTACATAAAAAGAAAAAAAAACTCAGAAAAATCTTGTCCATGTTTGTATAGAAATTTGAAATAAATATATATTTGTTTGAAGCTGGTGATTTTCTCTATTGTTGTTTGGAGTTCTTGCTATGTGCCATCTTTCAGGCACCAAGAAGACTTTATATATATATATATATATATATGTATTTATATATATATAAAGCATAATTTACAAATTTAATGTTTAAGCAGAGAAACTCTGCTTTCACTCATTCATAGATATTACTTCTGAAACAGAATTGTTGAATTTGAAATATTATTTAGGAATTATTCCTATGAATCAGCAAAAGCAGTGTTTCTTTGCTTTGTAGTTGTAGTAGTAGTAGTAGTAATAATAATAATAATAATAATAATAATAATAATAATAATAATAATAATAATAATAATAATAAATAAATAAATAAATATATATACATATACATACACATATATAAAAAGTGAATACAATTACATTCAACATGTTTGTGTCCACTTGGATGTGGAAAGATTTCCACCGTAGAAATTAGGCTATGAATGACATCAGTGGACAACAAGACACATGTTTCTGTACCATTATGATTCATCAACTATAGAAGCCAAATCTGTCAGTCATAGCCCGGTAAGAACTGCTGTTCTTACATTAGTAAATTTGTTGATGTGCACAAAGCTGTATCAAGCTAGAATTAATTAACTAGAGGAACATGAAACAGCAGAGATTGAAATATAATTGTGTACAATTATATTTAATATGATCATGTACACCTGGACATGGGAAATGCTTTGCTATGGATAAAAATGTCTTAGGATAAGAATTCTCCTTATAGACTATATGAAAATAAAAGAACAGCAATTCTTAGTGGAATGTGAATGATGGATACAGTGTCTCTATCTGAAGAAGTGTAACAATGCAGAAACACATGTCCTAAGGTATGATGACATCATTCATAGCCCAGTGGTGTTTATAAGGAGAATTTCTTTCCCTAAGCAATCCATGGCAAATGTCTTCACATGTTAGTGCACATGAACTTGCTAAATACAATTGTACACTTTGCTTTGTGCACTTCTAGTTTCATATATATATATATATATATATATATATATATATGTGAAGAGACTTACCATCCCCAGTGTACTCTAATTCTATAAGCAAAGGCATTTAAATTCATAACCCCAGTGATCTGCACTGCATCCAAGTATCAACTGTACATGACATCTTGTATGAAACAACAAAAAAGGAACTGATAAAACTGTAACACTCTCCTCTGCAACAGTTAACCAAAACAAAAAGAATTAAAGAACTTTTCCAGAACTCGCTAGTTTTTTGAACATTTCAAAATTGAAACTCTAGATAATCTTTGAAATAAAGACTATATTGAATCAATATACACACTTAACACTGCATTTGATTAAAATAGTAGTACATGTAACAATATACGTACAAATATAGAACAATGCTAGCTGTAATATTTCGTCTCAGAGAAAATTCTCAATGAGATGCGTGCATGTGTTACAAAACACAGCTCACTCAATGTCATCAGTGGATCATCAGACGTTGCTTTAACCTAATCCAGTCCTCTCTCACCAGAACTAAACCAAAACATGCCAGTTCTGATATTGATATCAGTAAAGAAAAAAAAACAAAAAAACAATTCATTGATTTGTGTGAAAGCTAGAATTGAATTAAATTAATGATATGTGCAATATTTGTAATACATATAAGATTGTAGAATGGTGCTAGCTATAATATCTTGTCTCAGAGAAACTTCTCAAAGGCACTTGTAAGTTACAAAACACATAGTTGGGTGCAATGTCGAGGGTGGATTGGAACAAGTCTAAGAAAAATTTCAGACACTTGTGTTAGAAATTTCAGAAACAAAATATTACAGCTAGTGTCATTTCATGCTTGTATACACATTCTAAATGTTATATACATCAGTATTTTAAAGGCTGTATTTTTGGAAGATATGCTCTATTATATAATTTGGCTCAATCCAGTCTTTAGTAGATCAACTAATGTATCAATGAAGGCTTCATGACCACAACTAGAAATATCAATAATATACCACTTAATCAACTGTTTCCTGTTTCTACAGCCTTGACCAAAGTTACACAGCAACTAAATGCAGCTAACTGTGACAGCTGCTCTATACAGCTTTAACATCAATGTATCTAGTAAACTTAACAATAATAAAACACACCAATTTTTGGTAGATCTACTTTCAGTGAAAGCACACCATGACTAGAAATAACCATAAAATATTGTTCAATCAGATGTTTCCTGTTTCTGCAACCTTGATTAAAGTTATGCAACAACTAATAGCCGCTAACTAACAACAGCTCTATACAAAGTTAATGTCAAACTATCTCATGAACTTACAGAAATAGGACATCAGCAAATCAATGATAGAGTCTCTGTGTGATAGCTTGGCCTGTTACAAAATGCAGCCAAGTTTTTCTTTAATTAACAACCTACTGACTTAAATTTGCTAATTGGTTCAGAGATGAGGTATGTCTTAACAAGCACCCCCCCCCCCCCTCCTATCTCAAAGTATTTGCTGCTACCAAAAATGATACAAACAAGATCAAAAAACTAGAATACATATCCACTTCACCGTAACTCCGAGTGTCCCACCACAAAATCTTAAGAGAAAAGATACACAGGTAAGTTGGATCTATTTGCAAACTACCAGACAAAAAATAAAAAGTCCTTTGATAATAGGTCTACTTGACTGGGGCTGACCTGGATCTAAGCAACAACAATAACAAGAAGAACCAAGTCAATCAATTCTCCTATGTCTAGAATTAGTTCGTTGCTGTAAGCAGTTTATATAACTTATTCTTTTATTGGTTTCAGTCAATGGTCTGCTGGAGCACTGTCTTGGTAATTTTATCTATTTGTTTTTGCATGCAATGCTGAGCATAAATATCTCCTTGGAAATAAAAAGATGAGATGGTCAAGGCTGGAAAATATCTGATAATAGGTTTGTTTCATCAAAACATACTTGGGTAGAAGAGGACTTAACCAGAACAGTAACAAGTAAAACAGAAGTAACCAAGATTGTTTAGATTATGAAATCTGCAATCATAACCTCACACACCTGTCTCATATAACATATGACCAAACACTGAAGCAAAATCTAAGTTAAGATAACCTCTCAAACATTATCAACGATGATAATCATATTTAATATCCTCTAATAAAAAAATAGAGAGAGAGGCCAAAACGTTTTCAGCATCATTGG
This sequence comes from Octopus bimaculoides, assembly GCF_046866305.1. Classification (NCBI taxonomy): domain Eukaryota; kingdom Metazoa; phylum Mollusca; class Cephalopoda; order Octopoda; family Octopodidae; genus Octopus; species Octopus bimaculoides. The sequence goes on along the minus strand of NC_142934.1, from coordinate 56,310,235 downwards.
AGAGGCTTCAAAGTGTATTGAGCCAATCAACCATGCAGTTGTCAGGTAATATTTTATGGTCAACATACCAATCAGAAACTTTAAAAAAAAAAAACGAAAACAACAAAAACACACAAAAGATAAAAATTCAAATAGCAGCATAAGAAATAAACATTAAATATACAATAAATACACACTGCAAATGATGAGTAAAAACAACCCTACAAAAAATACAACAAAATAAAAAGGTTAAAGTCACACTTCAATTAACCCCACCGGCCATCCCACCCCTATGCAGTTCCTAGTAGCTGCAACTTTCTGACAATTAGTAACACATCTCTACAATCAACTTTTGATGCTCCCTTTATGTTGTAATCGACCCTTTTGTTATCATATTTCTATTGACATACAATGCCTTTGTTGCAATTAATTTTGAAAATAGTGAAGAATTTAGTAAAAGAACTGTCATTATTAAACCTTTAAAGTTTAGGTTATTCTGTTAAATGTGACGCTTATTTATTCACATTGTTTTGAATTGATCATGACTTTATCTAGTGATTTCGAGATTCTGATGATGAGGTAATTTGTTTTCAAACTGGCCAAATCTGGCCCCTCAGACCTATCCTACAATGTCGTTCAAAAAATAAAGTAGGTAGGATATGGCCTGTTTCAATGCTAAAATGTTAAGCTAGAGTGTGTGGAACATAAATTAGCATGAATTTTTGATGGAAGGTTTTAATTTAGATTGCTTTGAAACAGGAAATTTATAACATAGAATTAGGGACAGTTTGATTCAGGTCACTTTAAAATGGGAAATTTTATAATAGAAGAGGAGGCAGGATAGTATCAAAAGGGTTAAGTCCAATCTGTTTCTATTTACAAAGATCAATTCACACCATTTGGTGGCCAAATTTTAGAGAGAATGTATGATCCATATGAAAGAAGCATCAGGATTGCTCTGTAGTGATGTCTATTATGTTTTTAAAGTGGTGTTGGTGGGGAGAAAAATGTTAAAAACCAGATGAACATGGATGAAGGTGTGTTTCTGTAAGATCATTAAGATTAATAGTTACTTAATGTACATATATACTGAAATATACACACATATTTTCCCCCCTCACAATAGCAGAAATACCTTACATTCTTTTATTACTCTATAAGTACACACACACACACATATATACACAGACTTTGCAGTGTATTTGTAAGAAAATAATGAATTGAACTGAACACACACACACACACTTTATGTCTAAACTGTGTCAAGAAAGTCAAACAAAGGATTCATTCGATGAAACCCCAGCATAAGAAGCTACACGATCAGAGTAAACGTGGTTATTAGATAGACAAAGTGATCAGGGTATGCAAGGGATAAGGATTCATTTGATGAAACCCCAGCATAAGAAGCTACACGATCAGGGTAAACGTGGTTATTAAGATAGACAAAGTGATCAAGGTATGCAAGGGATAAGGGGTAAAAAGTAGCATCAAAATGTGCAGTAAGAACTTGACAGTAAATTAAAGTAGTTAGAAGCAAGAAAAATAATCATGCAAAAAGAGGGAGAAAAAAAAGAGAAATTTTAAGACTTAATAATAATAATAATTATGATAATAATAAAAAAAAGAAAAAAAGAAAAGTACAAAAGAGAGCAAATTTAAAATCAATAGCAGTGTATTTGTAATATGTATGTTTTAAGCTTGCATTAAAAGCTAAAGGGCAGCTAAGCTAATTGTTTGACAAACTGGCATAACCTTGCTTACAATATCTTTGTAACTCGCACACAGAGGGAAGAAAGGGGAAAAGATGTTGGGAAGTGAATTCAAGGAAAGCATAAGGCAAATAAAAATCAATTGTGAGCAAAATTGTTCTTTTTGTATTGAGGAAAAAAAAAACTAAATTTAATATTCTTATAGTTGCCTCTGAGAACAGACAAATTGGTTAAGAAGGAAAAAAAACAAAAAACGACTGAAGGGAGATAAGGTGGAGAATGGAATTCCTTACACCAATTCTACAGTCAGAAGGAAAACAGAGAAATAGTGTTCTGCTAAAACAGATTTGAATCCTAACTATTAATATTTGCTTAAGATTTGCAGTCAGAAGAATAAAGAGACAAACGGACAGACAAACAAAAGAGCTAGTTGTGTGCATGTATATGTAGCTAACCAGAACCAGGAATGAGCATAACATGTGTGTGTGTGTGTGTGTGTGTGTGTGTGTGTGTGTATGTATGTATGTATGCACACACACGTATCTTATGAACTACCATATGATGGCTCCATTTGCTGTGATACTGCATCATAATTAGAAGATTACCAAAAAGAGGATAGTGAGAGAGAAGGTAAAAAAGAATGAGATTAAGACCAAGGAACAATTAAGGTTAGGCAAAAGAAACAAATAGGTTCCGGTATCACTATTAGCAACATGTAACCATGTACTGAGAAAAGGTCAGAAACAAAACTAATTTCAAGGCTGAACTACTGAGAAGAAGAAAGTTGACAACCAAGTTTACATCATACCCGAGGAAGAAAAAACTATTTTGTGTAAAAAAACGAAAAAAAATCCCCAAACCTCGCAAAAATTGTCAGACAATCACTCTGATAATCAATATAAGGTGACATGTACTGTATGATAAAAGCAAAGTGTGTGTGTGTGTAAAAAGGAAAACAAAAAAAAAAGTGAACCAAAATAAGTGTATGCATATGTAAGAAAAGAATGTTGAGATTATATCTATATGCATGTATCAATACATAAACAATATGTAAAAGACATGGAATATGTGAAACTCCACATTATGTGTGTGTGTATATGCACACACAATGGAGCCTAAAACATAAAATGCATCAATAAAAGCATAACTGAGGACACTGTACCATCAGAAGAGATATATGAGAGTTATATCATGGAAAGAAATGCCTGGATTGAAAAGAGGCTATAAACCTCAAGACAGTGTGATTGTACCAAACTATATATGTAAATAGATTTAACTGTGTATGAAATATTTCTGGACACTAAAATTATTTTATCATCTTGTGTCTGTGTCTAAGCATATATCTATCGAGTGCCAAACATCCAAGAAATGGCAAAATAAAGAAGTTGTTACTTATATAAACAAGGACAATATTTGACTTGATACTTAAAATAAGAGCAACAAAGACAGTTGCAGTAGCTACAGCATCAATAATTTTTACTAGGCATGCAAGCAAGTTTCAGTAACTAACTCCAGTGTATTACTGCTATTTCTAATGTAATATGCAATCAGAAATACAAAATAAATAAATAATAGAAAATCAAAAATAAACCTTGGCAGAATTTAACTTTAGAATGCAATTTGTAATAAGGAAAAGCATTATTCTGTATTCTCTTTCATTTATAAGCCACAAGAACCAAAAGTGATTGGAGGGGGGGGGGGCAATACAAGGACAAAATGAGAAGTGTGTGTTGTGGAGAAATTTAGTTGGAAGAGAATTAAATTGAATAAAAAAGACAAGACCTACAATAACAAAAAAAAAACAAAACATGAATAAATAGACAACAATGGCAACAAAATGAAAGGATCCCTGAATTAGAGATGACCAAAAAGAGTGGTTGAGGTAAGGGTTATCCTACACACAATAGTGAATTATTGATTAAGAAACATACACAAAGGTAAACACCTTCTCCGAGTTCCTACTGCCAACTGAGAGTTGCATAGCAGATCCATTTAGTCATGCCAATTATGCCACTCTCATTCACCTTCCATAAAATTTGAGGGTAGCCTCTATTGCACTACCAGCCATTTTTTCAACAAGGAGTACTTGAAATTGTTAAGAAATTGCTTTTGTCCTCAAACCTTTCAACCATGCCCACAATAATAATAATAATAATAATAATAATAATATTTTAATGAATTTCATGTGCCAAACAAACTTCAGTGAACTACCACCCGGTAGGGATATTGGCAGGATTTTTAGCAATCAGTCAATTGGATTCAAAGCAAATGTTGAATGAGACAACCATGGGCTTTATTTTATTGTAATTATATGATTTAAAAAAAAATTATTGATGGCACACAGTAAGCAAACATTCTTTTGGCAAAAGACTCACCGTTGAAATATCTATGAGACATGCTTCCCCTTGTCACTAGAAGACAAAAGATAAAATGCAAAGGAAAAAATAGATCTACACTGTAACTAAATAAAGCTCACAAGTTCTTTTACCTTAACAAACATCCACTCAAGACAGAGTTTAGAAATATATATATTTATTTATTTATTTACAAACTGAAAAATAATTAAATTGAAATGACAAATATCTATCCATTTTGCAAGGAGCACAGTGTTTTGTGTTCACAAACACATCGTCAAAGGTTAGAATCAGCACCTGAAGATGTGTTGCGTAAACATGACTCAGAGTCCATTGTGAGGTCTATAATAAAATAAATATTTACTCTGCTTTTTTTAAATGTATAGAATATTTCAATGAGGAGTGGTCTTCTTCAGCAGAAAGCTAATAACCTAACAAATATGATGTGTGTAAGACAAAGAACATAGCCATTAGACAATTAAATTCTTTATTCTGTGTTTCAAAAAGTTCAATGAGTTGTCAGGCACACTAGCATGAAAAACAATATGTTTGTACCAAAAGGGGAACCTGTAAATGGTTATTTGATTTGCTAGACACAGAAGGCAGTCCCCTCTCAAATTACAAAAGAAAATACATTGGACATTCTCATCCCTGATATACATAGAGCTGGGATGGTCAGCTGGAACATTTATTGACTATCGATCTGTTTGGTCAACGCAGACCTTGGATAAACAATAGCTGCACACTCACTGCATTTGTTTATATTTTTATGTATAGAAACAAAAAAGAGCTTTATATACACTGAACACACACACACTTTTTTAAAATTATTCACACGATGGTGAGATTAATGAAATATTTCCATTGGCAAAATAAGAGTAAAAGGTCTTAAAGATAAAATTAAAGCTTTTTGAGGTATTCAACCCATAATAAGCAACATCCACACAGAAAGTATAAAGTGTTCAAAGAAATATGGATTTTTGATTGTTTTTCAGTAAGCTAGGAATACAAGGATAAAGAACTAAATATCTTCACCCAAGAGTGTAATGCAATGTCAGCAACAGGATCGAATGAATTGCATACCTTAAAAATTTGAAAGAAAATTTATACGGCATTCAACAGTGTTTTTGCATGCTAGTCATTTTATTTCATTTATTGAGTTCCATAGTTTCCTTGCAATCAAAGCTAATCAAAAGCTGAGAACAAAAAAACTCACAGTTCTTCAGGAACTGTCATTGAACAGCAAAAGGAGTTTGCAATTATAAAAAACTTTGTATGGTGTACTGAAACAAAAACTCAAACATTTCAAGCAGGGTCACTACAAAGAAAGGCCTTGCGAGAAACATGAGAATTTGTTATTTTTTTGTCCACTCAAATTTAAACATCTGAGATGGAATTGAATAAAATATAAAGACATTTAAGATATATATGTACTCAAACACACACATATATATCTATATATCATATTGCAGAAAAGTTATGTTAATCATTTAAAAACACAGGTATACTGTTACATTAACTCCTATTTCTTTATAAGGTGACAAAAATAGTTTTGTTATACATCTGTGACCAGATTACTGTCACTATTCAGCTGTGTGACACAGTGATCAGGTTGTAGATGTATGACACACTGTTTTGACAATACTATTAAGAAATAAAACAAGAGGTGACTATAACAGTAGATAAGTGTGTTTTTCAAAAGGGCTAACATGACTATTCTTCCATGTACTTGATTTGTTTCCAACCAAGTCATGCACCAAGCAAGGACAGCTCTGAAATAAATCATCGTTATCATTTTCATCAATATTTTTCACATTGGCATAGTTGTCTGGGCCTATTCCAACACAGCATCTCACCACTAGTTACAATCCATCATTATCTCTTTTATGAGGTTCAGCACTTTGAGATCTGAATTCATCTTTCTTCCTCTTCTATAGGCTCCTTCATTGATTGTATGTCATGCACATTCTCGCCTAGCTATCACCCTTTACAATACCTCACATATTTGTACGAGTGCAAGCTTCTTTCCTGAACATTTCAACTGATTCTTCTAATATCTATTTTCTCTTTCAGCTCATGTGTACTTTGTCAATCAAGCACAGTAATCTTACACATCCAGCAGAGCGTGTCCAAATCATTTATTCCTGCCTTCCCATATCCTCTATATCTAAGGCTCATGTTTCACTACAATGCAATATCAGTTTTTGTATGCAAATAGCTTTCATTTAGAAAGAGATACCCTATATTGTACCTAACAAAGACAATAGTTTTCTAAGCTTTTCCCACCCAATCCTTACTTAGGTTACTATGGCTCTTGCAACACCCACTTCCTCTACTGATTAAGTAATGTTCTATCAAACCTTCTGAGCAGCTGAAAGATTGTATATCATTTATACTACTAAATATTCCTGTGCACCTGTTGCATGTAAAGTCCTATTGCCAACCTACACACAATTACACTGTATCTTTTGTACACCCTCAGTTTACACAAATAACAATAGAAAGTTCCTACCAATGACCTCTTTTCCACATTGAGTGCAAGCACTCCAAGAAAGTAGAGATCTAGTTTCTTTTTTTTTTTCTAATTAAAACTTTAAATATATAAATATATATAATAAAATTTTAATCTTTCTTTAACTTTGTCCTGGATTTCCTTTGTTTTACTTTTATGAGTTAACTTAATTTTGTATACTTGTTATTGGGCATGCTGAGGGCAAGTGCAGAATTCTGTTCATCAGGACACCAAACTTGCCTTGACCCTCAGTCAATTACAGCAACCTTGTTTGTATCTTGTGTATTTTACGTGTTGTCTATGATTAATTTTCATATTTTTTCTCACTTTATGTGTGTGTGTGTGTGTGTGTGTGTGTGTGTGTATATATATATATATATATATATATATATATATATATTCACACACGCATATATACATAGAGGAAGACAGTTTGATAAAGAGACAACATTGAAATAGTGCATAAAGATAGATAGGACGAGAAGGTATAAAAAAAAACAAGAAAAACTTTTAAGATGAACTGATAACTACAAAGCAAAAACACTACAACAAAAATAAAAAAGGGACAAATTAATGCCATGCATTACCTGATCCAGCACTGCCACCACCACTGCCATTTTCACAGATACTGCCTTTTGGCAGCCAGCCCATGTTGGCATCTTGGTTCTCTCGGGGAGGGTAAGTGCCTGGAACACTGTTCTTTGTTAATGGCCGTGTTGGGGACAATGTGCTGTCATCATAACCTTGACCAGAAACTGGACGATTCAGCGTACTTGTTGGAGTGTTGTTCACAATTTTGTTATTTGAATTGGTTTTCTCCATTTTTCTGGTCCTATAGAATGGATAAATGATATTTGTTAAAATCTCATATACACAGTAGTCAGTTATATTGTAGAGAAATTGACTTGGGTTTGCTTGTAATATACACATACACTTGATCTCAACACAAATGTGAAGAAAACAGTGTACATGTCCTTGAACCAAACCAAAGATCTTGGTCTGCAAGCAATGAATAGATCAAAGATGAATTCACTTGAGCGTTTCAGGTATCTTGGTAGATAGGGAAACATTTCCAATGCTGACATCAAAGTCAGAAAAGCACAAACTTGGACAATGTGTCAAAAACTCAAGAGAATATGGAAGTCAAGACTGCCAAAAGGGGAACAAAAATCAGACTGTTCCTTGTTATTATTGAGTTAGTGATCTAGTATGGTCATGAAACATGGACACTTACTGAACAAAGATAAGTTTAGATAGCTACTACACAAGGATTGGAGGCGCAATGGCCCAGTGGTTAGGGCAGTGGACTCACGGTCATAGGATCGCGGTTTCGATTCCCAGACTGGGCGTTGTGAGTGTTTATTGAGCGAAAACACCTAAAGCTCCATGTGGCTCCGGCAGGGGATGATGGCAAACCCTGCTGTACTCTTTCACCACAACTTTCTCTCACTCTTACTCCCTGTTTCTGTTGTGCCTGTAATTCAAAGCGTCAGTCTTGTCACACTGTGTCACGCTGAATATCCCCAAGAACTACGTTAAGGGTACGTGTCTGTGGAGTGCTCAACCACTTGCACGTTAATTTCATGAGCAGGCTGTTCCGTTGATCGGATCAACTGGAACTCTCAACGTCGTAAGTGACGGAATGCCAACAACACAAGGATGCAATATAGAAACAGCATACGATCAATGAGCACCTCTATGGAAACCTTTCAAAAGTGACCAACAAGATCAGAGAATGACATCTTTGCATGAGGGACCAGGAAAGCAAAGCATCAAAACTTGTGCTTTATGATCCACAGCATGACACTAGCAAGCATGGGAAATGTCATCAGTCATTTACCGATAACCTAGTAATCACACATCTTGCTCATGCCTCAATAATGCACACAGCTCAATCCATTGCTATAATAAAAAACTTTTTACATGATGAAGAAATATTTTCCAATGTTGGTTGGTATTGGAGAGAAAAAAAACCCAGTTCACACTGTCTGTAGTTTGATCTGAAGACCAATGCATTCTAATCCTCTTATATGTTTTGTTTACCATCATTGTCACCCAATTGCTAAACTTATGCTTTCTAATAGAATTGCTTAGGTCTTTTATGAAACATTTATATTTGCATCAACCATACTTTTTATAGGGAAAGAAGAATGAGACTGTGAGATTTGGCATTAATGCTTTCCTGAATGGCAATAGCAGCATAAAGAGATCCAAATTAGCTTGTAGTTGTTATAACTTGGAATTTAATCTCACATCAAATTAACTTATTTTAAAATTAAATCACATACATGCACATTCAACTGTGTATATATATACACACACACACACACACATAAAATAGCAAAAATTCAAGTGGAGAGACCTGAAAGTTGAAGTTTTTGTAATAAAATCAGTTTCTGTATAGCCCTGTTTTCTATATTCTCCGCTAAGTTCTTTAAACTGCCACATAGTGTGAAGCACCTAAAAAAACACAAAAAAGAAAAAATATATAAAGTTAACATTGAAGGAAAACAGCTAACAAAAAGTAAAACAAAATTGAAGAACATTGAATGCTTGCTTTGAATCTTCCTTTATATAAGTTATATCTGTCCATTTATTTTTAAGTTGTTGAGCATTTAACCCATTAATTAGCATTTAAACTGGCCATATCCAGCCAAACTATTCTGCGTCCTTTATGTTCAAACTGGCCAGATCCAACATCTCACACCTACTCTACAATATAATAGTAAGAATCTTGAAATCTTGAAGCCAAAAGATAATGCATAATTAATTCAAAACTATGTATGTCAATAAGCATTACACTTGACAAAGTAATCTGAATGCTAAAGAGTTAAAATAGTAGAAATTTGACAACCTTAAACATAGCTATTTGTCCTCCAAAGCAGCTACGTTAGTTTGAACAAATAACTAGGATATCTATTGCAATAACATTCATTCTGATTACATGAAAGATAAATATATGTGGGATTAATAGATACATTATTGTTTAGATTTCTGTTTTTCTGTATGCATCCTATGAATTATTATCAGTTTGGTAGACATCAGCACACATCAACAAATAATTTGTTTGTAGATTCCTATAAAGAGCTCAACTGGCAGGGTAGCTTTCACTGATGAGACATACAGTGAAGTCGAAACACTAGTGTTTCAAAGTCCTTTTACAACAGAGAATTAATTAACAGTCAAACCTACCAAAGCATATTAAAGCAGAATAAATTCAATATTATTTTGTTGACAATTTATTCTTATTATAACAATATTTTTTAAGAACTATACTAAGGATAATAGGAAGAAAAATAATTAAAAGTATAGTGAAATGGTGATAAGTGATGTTCATATCTTTTGAAGATAATACCAAATTTGGAATAGAAACCAGATTGATTAACTGAGAGTACACTGATCTTTGGTGCCTATCAGTATAAAACAAGGAATGGTAAAAAAAATAGAAAACATAAGCCATGTTAATATGGCATGACTAAAAATCTAATTTTCTGGAGAGAGACCAGTTGGCAATCATCATCATTATTATTTTAACACCTACTTTTCAATGCTTGCCAGTAAGACAGAATTCATTGAGGCAGATTTTTCTGTAGCTGGATGGCCTTCCTGTTATCAATCCTCACCAGTTTCCAAGCAAAGTAACATGACCAGACATGTTTCAATGGAAGATTGCAAATGAATGATACCACTTGTATGATGGTGACTCATTTACAACTATTAGATGATGTCAAGAAAGCATAAACACACAATAGGGCTTCTTTTAGTTTCTGTACACCATATCCACTCACTATGGTTTGGTTAGCCCAGAGATACAGAAGAAGACACTTGCCCAAGGTGCCAAACAGTGAGAATGAGTGAAAAAAACTCAGCTGGTTGGGAAGTAAACTTCCTAACACTACTGGCATGGCCATGCAATATTAGAGGAACCACAGTTACGGCACCACAATATTTAAGGAACTAAATAGAATAACTCTACCTGAAATATAAGCTATTTATTGTAACACATTAACATGCCTCATTTGAGTTATTTTATCACACTGACATTTGCTGAATCAAGTCTTTATGGTGTCTTCTCAGTTATTACATTTGAGTAATGAAGACACAAACTTACCATGGCTGAATATCTGACTGTTTTTTCTAGAAAAGCTCCCTCGGATTGGGTTATCGATACTAAACGGCTGACTCCACCTTCTGCTAATAGTGAACTGAAAGTAGATTGATTAAACAAATTTATATATATATGTAGATAGATAGATAGACAGACATACACATTAACGATAGATACAAATAGACAGACATACACATTAACGATAGATACAAATACAGCATTGGACCTATTATCTGGCAAGTATTTAAGAAGTGTCTTGAATTTCTGGATTTTAAGATTTTCTGGAGACAATCTAAATATATATTTAAAATATAAGATAAACTATGAAAAGTAAAGAGCTATAACAGATTCAAATTAATATACTTCTAAAACAAGCTATATCATATATTATGTATAAAGTATAGTGTTAATATGATGAAAATTAAAGGACAGGATTTTATTTAACAGCTATCTGGACAAATTAATATACTTCTAAAACAGAATCTGCTTAATCTTTATCAATCCAATTAAAGAAGTAAAGAACAAAACTATTTTTAACACACTGTAGGCAAATAAATCAATTTCAAATAGGGGATCTATTTACTAAATACAAGATACAGTAGATTACACAATGTTCCTGGATTTCTGGAAGCCAGATGAGAGGTCTATTACAGTATACATACATAACATAAAATGCAATCAGCACCACTCAAGTCTTATTTGGTTTTACAATCACATGAATTTCATATATTTTGAATAAATTGCTTTAAAATAAGGCTGACAATCCCATAATTGTTCTGAGAATTTTGATTCAGCCAGAATAATTGCTGCATCAAAGCAATTGAGTTTCACAGAAATGTAGAGAAAAAAATACAAATTCAAATTTTGGCATAAGGCCAGCAATTTTGAGGGGAAGTTATTAGTTGATTACGTTCACCTCAGTATTTGACTGGAGGGATGAAAGGCAGAGTTCGATTTCAGTGGAATTTGAACTCGGAACATAAACAACCAGAAGAAATATTACCGAACATTTTGTCCGATGTGCTAATGATTGTGCCAGCTTACTGCCTTAAAAATAATGATAATATTAATAATCTTTTCTACTATAGGGATAAGGCATGAAATTTGGGGGAGGGGGATAGTCAATTACATTGACCCCAGTATTCAACTTATTTTATTGACCCCAAAAAGATGAAAGGTAAAGTAAACCCTGGCGGAATTTGAACTCAGAATGTAAAGATGGACGAAATGCCACTAAGTATTTTGCCCAGTGCACTAGCAATTCTGCCAGCTCAATATTACTACTACTACTACTACTACTAATAATAATAATTCTTTCTACTATAGGTAAAGGGACTCAAATTTTGCACGAAGAAGGCTAGTTTATTACATTGATCAGTGCTCAGCTGGTACTAATTTTATCTTCCCTGAAAGGATGAAAGGCAAATTTGACCTTGATGGAATTTGATCACAGAATATACAGTGTATGAAATGCTGCTAAGCATGTTGACTAGCATGCTAACAATTCTGTCCGAATAATGATAATAATAATAACAATCATTTCAAATTTTGATGTAAGAGTGTTTGCTGCTCATATTTATTTCTTAATTGCCCACAGGGCGGCTAGACACAAAAGGGACAAACAAGGACAGACAAAGGGATTAAATTGATTGCATCGACCCCAGTGCGTAACTGGTACTTATTTAATCAATCCTGAAAGGATGAAAGGCAAAGTTGAACTTGGTGGAATTTGAACTCAGAACATAATGGCAGATGAAATACCACTAAGCATTTCGCCAGCTCGCTGCCCTATATTGACCCCAGTACTTAACTGGCACTTTATTTTATCAACCCCAAAAGGAGCAAAGGCGAAGTCAGCTTTGGCATGATTTGAAATCAGAACATTAAAGAGACGGAAGAAATGCTGTTAAGCAGTTTGCCCAGTGTGCAAATGATTCTGCCAGCTCACCATCTTATTATTAATAATAATGATAATTCTTTCTACTATAGGCACAAGACTTGAAATTTTGAAGAGAATTGATCACATCAACCTCAGCACCTGACTGGTACTTACTTTATCAACATCAGAAAGATGAAAGGCAAAGTTGACCTCAGTGGAATTTGAACCAAGAACATGAAGATGGATGAAATGCTGCTAAGCATTTTGCCCGGTGTGCTTAATGGTTCTGCCAGCTTGCTGCCTTAATGATGATGATGATAGGGATTTGAACTCAGAATGAGGAGTAGTGCAACCAAATGCTACTAAGTATTTTGTTGGATGCTATAAGGATTCTGCCAACTACTGCCTTTAAATAACGATAATAATAATAATAATAATAATAATGATAATCTTTTCTACTATAAGCACAAGGCCTGAAATTTTGGGGGAAGGGACTAGTCAATCAAATTGACCCCAGTGTTTCACTGGTACTTAATTTATCAACCCCTGAAAGGATGAAAGGCAAAGTTGACCTTGGCGGAATTTGAACTCAGAACACAGAGACAGGCGAAATATTGCTAAGTATTTCCCCCAGCATCCTAATGGTTCTGCCAGCTCGCTGCTTTAATAATAATAATAATGAAAAAAAAAACAAAACACAACACAATTGGTGAAGTAGCTGTGGAAACTAACTGAGCAAAATCTGGGTTTTTCTTTATAATTTCATAAAGTGTTGCAATGACTGCACATATGGTATCATCTGTGGTTGCTTCTGATTGCCGATTGTCTGAAGGTAGTTTCAATACCAACTGTCTCATGGCATATTTGCCTAAAAATACAAAGAGATACAGGAGTTATTTCACATTGTAAATGACTTATACGTAAATCAATTAATGTCACACAAACAAAAGATATCAAGAGAATGATGAAAAAAAACCCCCAAAAAGCAACAAAACAGTTCGTTATAAACTTTCTCAGCCTTTTAGCATTCAGATTATTCTGTCAAATGTAATGTTTCTTTATTCACATCGTTTTGAATTAATTCTGCATTATCTCGTAGCTTCAAAATTTTGATGATGTGATATTTTAATCGTTAGAATAACATTGAGAAGGAGGTGTGAGAGGCCAAATCTAACCAGTTTGAACATAAAATAAGTAGAATATTTTAATCAGATATGGCTAGTTTAAATGCTTAGTCCTTTCGTATTTAAACCAGCGATAGCCAGCCAAAGTATTCTAGCTGTTTTATGTTCAAACCAGCCAGATCTGGTTTCTTACATCAATTTAACAATGTCATTCTAAAAATAAAGTCATATCATCAAAATCTCAAAATTACGAGACAATGCATAATTAATTTAAAACAACATGAATAAATAAGGATTATATTTGACAGTGATCTGAATGCTAAAGGGTTAAGGGTTAAACATGTATTACTGTACAGTAACTTAAGTTGTACATCAGGAAGATTCATAATAAAGTAGAAAAGGAGAGCCTAAGGAGAGGGAGAGTGGAAGATATGGCAAGTTTTGAAATTATGGAACTAAAAATCAATGAATGAAAAAGAACTGTTTGTTGGTGATTATTAGCCAACAGTTCTAACCATCATCATTGTTTAACATCCACTTTGCCATGATTGTATGTAGCTTTATTAAAGCAGATTTTCTTCAGTTGGATGTCCTTGTCAACAATCCTCACCTGTTTCCAACAAAGGTTATATTTCCCCATAGCTGGACAATGCCTTTACAGAATATCTAGAAATGAATGACACTGCTTATATGACAGTGACACTAATTTACTACAACCTTGCAATGTAAAGACAAGCAGACATAAACACACACATACATGACAGGTTTCTTTTAGTTTGTCTACTAAATCCACTCACAAAGTTTTGGTTGGCCTGGGGTTATAATAGAAGACACCCAAGGGGCCACAAAGTGGGACTGAACCTGAAACGACATGGTTTGGAAGCAAACTTTCTAACCACATAGTCACATTCTCAGAAAGTAAATACTTAAGAAAACAAAAACAACTTTACCTTGAGTTGAAACCTATTTCCACCCAGGCTAAAAAAGACAAGATGTACTTTTATGATTTGTGTACATCCTGCATATTAAAACAAAAAGCTTCAACTTACCAACAAGTTCTTTATTTCTTTGATCCAAGGCAAGATTTCTCAAGGCAGTAGCAGCAGCACACACCACTTTGTCAGATTCTACACCCAGCAGTTCAACTATGATAGCCAATCCTTTTTCTTTTCGAACAGCAGCACGGATATCTATACCAGGCTGAATAGACAAATATTAGACAAAGAAATTATTATATGCAGCCACAACATCGATGTTTATAACAGCTCTCAATGGTTAGTTCGACCATCACCATATGGTAGATGCCATGAGGAAGTAAAGAGAAATAGCTCAGCTTGGAATCAAGCCTGGCTTGCTGGGAATTTGCCACAATTCTACAGTATTAGTCTATTCACTGATGAATACTACAAGCCAAAATTCTTCATTAGAAATATAACCATTTCCTTATTTGTCACAAGGGAATAAATAACAAATGAAAAAAAAATGAACAGGAGAATAAAGAAACAGAGATGAAGTACAATCTGCAATTATGTGACACACACACACACATATATATTACATACACACAAACATATGTATTGGTGTGTCTGTGTGTGCATGTGTATGAAGGGGTGTGGCCAAGCACGATCACCAAATCATGGTTTTGATTTTCAGACTGACAGTGCATTGTGTTCTTGAGCAAAGCAAGTTGCTTCAGTCCATTCAACTAGAAATGGGTAATTCTGCGATGGACTGGTGTACCATTCATGGGGAATGTGGACCTGCCTGCCTGCTTACAAAGCCAGCAGGAAGGCATCATTCAAAAGCTATACCAATGTGAGGAAGCACATTGTGACCGGCAGGGTTTAACAACATCCAATAGTCTGGTTGGTTCCTCAGTGATGGTTTTATAAAACCCATTTCTGTTGTTAAGTAGAGAAGAGATAAAATTCTCTCTTTGATAAATGACTAACTTGTTGCAGCTTACATTCCCATAGGAATTACTGGCTCAAATTCTCCTGTAGTTAGATGAAGTGTGGAAATGTAAAATTAAATGTCTTCTTTGTATCACCACAAATTATGTGACAGATTTGAACTTTTACCATTCCAAGTTTCTAAATGGGAATGTTCTTCATATATACATCATCATCATCGTTTAACGTCCGCTTTCCATGCTAGCATGGGTTGGACGATTTGACTGAGGACTAGTGAACCAGATGGCTACACCAGGCTCCAATCTGATTTGGCAGAGTTTCTACAGCTGGATGCCCTTCCTAACGCCAACCGCTCCGAGAGTGTAGTGGATGCTTTTACATGCCACCGGCGCGAAGGCCAGTCAGGCGGTACTGGCAACGGCCACACTCAAAATGGTGTATTTTACGTGCCACCTGCACAGGAGCCAGTCCAGCGGCACTGGCAACGATCTTGCTCGAATGTCTTTACATGTGCCAGGAAGGCGACGTTGGGCACAGGTGCCATCACGATTTCGCTTTCGCTTGCCCCAACAAGTCTTTGCAAGCCGAGTTTCATGTCCAATGAAGGAGACGACATTGGCATGGGTGCCAGTTGTCGAATTTAGTTCGATTTCGATTTCACTTGCCTAAACAGGTCTTCGCAAGCGGAGTTTAGTACCCAATGAAGGAAGGTACACATAAGTGGGCTGGATATATATATGAAGAACATTCCCATATATATATACATATACACACATACATGTGGGTGCATGTGTGTGTGTTCTCATTGTTGTATCGAGGGAAGGTGAATTTTCTAATAACACATACACTGATTGTATTTTACTTATTACTATCAATCAAATTGTCAACTATTTGAATAATCAATCATTTGTCAGTCTGAGGCTTCATCAGTGACATACCTTCATCTACTCTACTGTGATAATAAATGAAATTAAATGGAAATGCAAATAGTGCACGTGTTTATATTGGCAAAACAGTCATACTGAAGAACAACCTCTGTTTCAACACAAGATTTTTCTCACCATGAATCTTACAAATCAAATACAAAAGCAAAATATATACATATATGTATGTGTGTGCATGCATAGATACAAATACACACATACACATACATACAATGTCTTCATATAAAAATTATTCAATTTGAATTCAATAAATTGTGAAAGAGAAGACAAACAATGAAATGCAGCACAACATTATCATCAGTTAACATGCACTTCTCCATGCCTTTATGGGTAAGATGGAGCTTACTTCGGGCAGATTTTCTACAGCCAGTTGCCAATCCTCACCTGTTTCCAACCAAGACATTTATACCGGTTTCCTCATGGCAAGACATTCATGCAGAATATTGGAAATGAATGACACTGCTTGCATGACTGTGACACTCATTTACAACTATCATGATGTCAAGACAATGAAACACAAACACACTCTTTTACTTGTTTCAGTCATTTGACTGCGGCCATGCTGGAGCACCACCTTTAGTAGAGAAAATCAACCCCAGGACTTATACTTTGTAACCCTAGTACTTATTCTAACGGTCTCTTTTTGCCGAACCGTTAAGTTACGGGGGACGTAAACACACCAGCATCGGTTGTCAAGCAATGGTGGGGGGACAAACACACACACACACATATATATATATATATATATATATATATATATACATATATATATATATGACGGGCTTCTTTCAGTTTCTGTCTACCAAATCCACTCACAAGGCTTTGGTCGGCTCGAGGCTATAGCAGAAGACACTTGCCCAAGGTGCCACGCAGTGGGACTGAACCCGGAACCATGTGGTTGGTAAGCAAGCTACTTACCACACAGTCACTCCTATGCCTATACATACACACACATATATATGACAGGCTTCTTTTGGTTTCTCTTGACCAAATTTATTAACAAGGCTTTGTTCAACCCAGAACCATAGTAAAAAACACTTGACAGTGGACTTGAACATGGAACCATGTGACCGAGAAGCAAACATTCTAGCACACAGCCATGTATGCACAGTACACTGTTAAAAACTAAAAACAATGAAATTTAGTTGGTCTCAACCTCTCAAGTGCTGACTGTGACTACTTCTTATTTTGAAGTTTCTCTAATTTGCGATAGATTTTCACTGAATCACTGTTTATTTGATCTTTTTTTTTTTATCAATACTCTATATTTCAAAATGGTGTGCTAGAAAAGTCCAGGAGGTTGCTATATATTCCTCATAGCTAAGAGAAGAAAGTTGGCCTGAGACAAAAAAGAGAAATCTAACCGGATGTGATTTAAAAAGTTCCAACCTTTCTAATCATCATCAGTGTTTTCACATCCACTTTTCCATGCTTGAATGGTTTACACAAAATTCCTTGAGGCAGATTTTCTACAGCCAGATACCCTTCCTGATATCAACCCTCACCTGTTTCCAATCAAGCTAATATTTCTCCATAGCCCAACATACTTTGCATGAAAGATTTTTTTTTCTACTAGTCTGAAGTTCTGGTGGAGGGCCTAGTTGATGACATCAACCCCAGTACTTGGCTGATACTTTAAGAGCTTCCCTAAATGGGTATATATCCCCACCCCCTTAATCCCTTCTGATTTGTGTGAAGAAATAGAATTAAAAAAAGAAATATTATTTCTTACCTGCCAATCACAAGCAGCTAAGTTTTGAATTGCACCAACTGCAGCCTCTAAAGTTACTGGGTTAGAGCAATCAGCCAACAAGGGAAGATATATATGAACGATATCTGGATGCCAAAGTATTTCTTGGCCTTTTGGAGGTGTTAATTTATGAGAGCTGTAGCAAAAATATTAAAGGAAATAATATAAGCAAACATAACATAGTAACAAGATTTAATATAAACTAAAATGAAGACTGAATTCAATTTCTCACCAAAACCTCATAAAAAGTAGAAATTCAACCAAAACATTACCTGGGGTCTGGCTTTGCTTTCATTTCAGTTTTTTGAGAATTCTTCTTCTTCCCAGCACCACCAAAACAACCTGTGTTTTCTCCTATATTAAAATAAACACACTTCAAACTTTACATTATATCACCCTTTAGCATTCATTGACACTATATCTTTTCTAGCAGTCATTTATAAATACTAGCATATGGTGATGTGTTCAAATAAAATTTTGAAATATTGAAACAAAGGAAAACAGGTTTCTATGCAATACCCAAAGGCCAAATATGGTTGGCTTGAACAAAGAGCATTGCCTTTGTGGTAAACTTGATCAGTTTGAATGCAATAGTTTAAATAATAATCATATTACATACATGCATGCCATACCTCTTTCAATAACCAGCTTATCTAAGATAAACTGGTTATTGAAAAACGCATGGCATATCTATCATTTTAAAGGTCCACACTTAAATTTAAAAGCACCCATCGTAATTTTACTTCAGAATCTTTGCTTAAGTTATGTTCCAAATACTTAACCAAATTATGAGTTAGATTTATTTTATTAAATCCTCCAAAATTGTAGATTATTTTAAAAACTAACTGGAACATAGACAATGTTTAACCAAAATGGTTAAACTTCCAGCATATAATATTCCCAAATTTTTTAAGGCGTATAGTTTCAAAGTTTATTTGTATTAGATGTTATAAAAGATATACGCTATCAAGCAAGATATAAGCTTCTATGGCGAGATGCCCTTCCTAACACCAACCAATTTGCATTGTACTGGGTGCTCCTTTGCAGCACCAGCACTAATGAAATCACCAAGTAAGTCTCAAGACAAAACCCCTAGACTGAATGGAGGCTTAGTATTGAGGGAGATGGCTTTGTACCGGGTGATGAGAGATTAAATAAAGTATGACGGAGGGACAGAAACAGGTGAAGCTGTAGAGGAGATATACAGATACCCAAGTTGGAAAGAAAGAAATGATGATGAGGTTTCAGAGTGTATCCTCAAGGTATAAGAAGGTGAGTGTAAGAGAGAAAGAAAGTGGATCAGGAAAGGTGGATGGTAAGTTTCCAAGGTTGTGAAAAGGAAGTGGCAGATGATTGGGGATGGGAAAAGAGGCGAATTTAGTGAATGGTGAATAAGGGTGGAGGTGTGGTCCATGGTGGATATCAGTTTGGGGGTGGGGTAGAAGGTGAAAGAGTGGGTCAAGGAGGCAGAGGTGATAAGTGACAATATAAAAAGGGGGTGGTTGAAGAGCAACAGCAGATGAGAAATTGAGGGATGATGTGTAGTGTGAATGAGGGAGGGGGTGTGAGAGAGGGAGGTACTATGACAGAGAGGAACGTGGGGGGTGGATAAAGTGAGTGATGAATGAAGTGGTGGGGAGTGTTAATGGCAGATGTGTGTAATACTCAGAAGGAAGGGCTCATAAAAATATTTATGCTAAATCATAAAAAAAAAAAAAATTATCGCAATATAAATAACATTTTATCTTTCAATTAAACTTCCATTACTTTAATAGTAATATTTATGTTAAATCATGAAAATAATTTACTATTATAGCAGCCTATGTACTTAACATACTAAAAAAAAAAAAAAACACTAAAAGTCAAACACATTCAATTCAAAACCAAAAAACAAAAAATTTCATTTTACCCTTTTCTAACATCTTCTGTTGTCGTTGTTGCGTTCGTTTTTTGAAAAAATCTGGATCGTCCACTTCTTGGATACGATATGACAAATTTCGAAGAATACAGACACAATTTTCTACGGGCTTGTTATCGATGTCACTTTGACCAATTGCTGTTTTTACTGTATGTATAAGCGATTCTACAAGGCCGTCGCATTCTCGTAATCTTTTCCTACTTTGATAACCAGCAGAGCTAATATTTCTGCAAAGAATAAACAAAGAAATCACCATCATCATCATTGTTTTGATGTTCACTATTCCATGCTTGCAAGAGTTGGACAAAATTTACTGAAGCAGATTTTCTTCCTGTTGCCAACATTTAACTGTTCCAAAACAAAGTAATATTTCCTCATGGGCAGATATGTTTATGCAAAATATTGGAAATAAATGTCAGTCATTTACAACAATCACATAATAGCAAGACAAAGAGACACAATCATCTGCCGCCTCTCACACACACATTTGCGTTTGCATATAAATTTATATATACATATATATACACACACACACACACACACACACACACACACACGCATACATACAAACATATGCACATATACACAAAGAACTATCAGTTTCTGTCTACCAAATCCACTCAGAAGATTTTGGTCAGTCCAGGATTTGAACTCGGAGTGAAAAGTGATGGAGTAAGTCCCATAAGTTACTTAATCCAACACTCATGATTCTTTCTGTCAATCTCTCATCTTAAAAATTAAAGTTAGCATGCCTGGCATGCTAACGATACTGCCTTAGTAGTAGTAGTAGTAGTAGTAGTAATAATAAATAATAATGATAATAATAATAATAATAATAATAATAATAATAATAATAATAATAATAAAGATCTGATTTTTACCTTATAACACCACTGGCATTTCTAAAAACTGTAGTCCATAGCTGTCCAGGTGGTGGCTGAGGTTGAGCAGTTCCTTGCCGACCCCAACCAGAATGTGGAATCATTACAATCATAACCAAGACAGTCAAACTATCATCAATGATGGCTTTTTTAAGATCCTGAAAAATAAAAAGTTGCAACTCAGAAAACAGTAAATTATATCGTTTTTAAAAAAAAAAAGAAAAAAAAAACCCACCATCCTATAATCCATTTCTGTGCGAGTGTTTGTGTACACACACGAGAAGGCACATGGCTTAATGGTTAGGGTGTTGCACCCATGATCACAAGATTGTGGTTTCAATTCTCACACAGGGAGTGCATTGGGTACTTGAGCAAAAACATTATTTCATGTTGCTCCACAACGGACTGGCACTCTGTTCAAGGAGAATGTTGGTCTGCCTACTTAGCCAGTAAGACGAAAGCTACAATGATGTGAGGAAGCTTATTGTGACAAACAGTATGCAACAACATTTGTTAGCCTGGCCAATAGTGATATAAACACTAACAAAAAAACAGCTGGCTACATAAGCCACATGAAATTGCACAATATTTATGAAATAATGATGCATATAGCAAAAATTTAATGGCAACAACACTTGTGTAGCACAGGAAACAAATTGTCAAGAGTAACACAGGTTTGAGAAGGCACATGAGAGAGCATAAGATTATCTACCATGCTACAAATATGCTATATAAATCCTGCAAAAGTTTTCAATCTTATCTGTCATATGTATTCAAAGCCTTGCAGGTCAACTGCTGGTCTTCAGAATCATATCAGAACACACAGACATAGTAGGAGATTATGAGGATGATGTAGATTAATTGAGACAGCTATCATCTATCAAGATGAAGTAATGCTCATGTGTGTGTGTGCGCACATGTTTATGTGTATGTATACACACTTATGTGTGTGTGTGTACATATGTGTGTATATATATATACATACATATATATATATATATACATACATGTGTATATACATATATACCTGTGTGTGTGTGTATACATATACACCTATGTGTGCCTCTATACATACACCTATGTGTGCATCTATACATACACCTGTGTGCATCTATACATACACCTATGTGTGCCTCTATACATACACCTATGTGTGCCTCTATACATACACCTATGTGTGCCTCTATACATACACCTATGTGTGCCTCTATACATACACCTATGTGTGCCTCTATACATACACTATGCATGCATCTATACATATACCTACAAGTGCATCTACACATACATGTGTGTATATATACATATACCCATATATGTGTTTCTCTGTGTACAAAGTAAAAAGCATTGACTGACATAGATGTATGCACAGCGACAAACAACTCTGGTTTGGACATGTAACAGAAATGAACGATTCATACTGGAGAAGGTGTGGGGGGTGCTACGTTGTACAGGTATATAACAAAGGGTAAGGAAAGCGGGTGGCAAGGAGGTCAGGTTCTGAAACATTAATCTTCATAAATGAAGCCACACAAGATTAATGTGCATGATTGAGATACTAAATGGGAAGACTTGTCTAACCACAACAAGCAGAGAAAAATCAGATTTGATGATGATTAAGTTTTTGGAGAGTGAAGGCAAGAATTAGATATTTCAGCTGAATCAATTTGAAATCTATGAAGTGTAAAAGCTAAAGTACTTGATTCAATGTGTTTGTATCTGATGGCAAAACAGCACAGGCATCAGAGAAGCCTTATCTGAAAAGACTATAATCTAGAGGAATCCATAGCAAATAATGCAGAAGAAATCAGTTTCGGAAAACATTTTTTAGGGTACTTGTATGTGTTTGTGTGTTTTGAATTGAAGTTAGAATAAAATTTCAAAATTTTTTCATAAGGTTTTCCAAAAATCTCATATTTGTCAATTCTAATAAGGAAAAGCAATACTGGCATGTAATAAACAAATGTGATATGGTTGAGATGATCACTTTTGTTAAATTAATGTGATAAATTGAATTTTAATAAAAAAATTTAATATGCGTTTAGATCCACTCAGCCATATATAGAAATTCATCATCATCATCATTATTTGACAACCATTTTCCATGCTGGCATGGGATGGTAAGCAGAAGAGCTGCACCAGATTCCAGTCAGATTTGGCATGGTTTCTATGGTCGGATGCCTTTCCTAACATTAACCACTTTACAGAGTGTGCTGGGTGCTTTTTATGTGGCATTGGTAAATTGTATAGAAATAAAGATAACACACACACATTGAACAACATATTTTAGAATAAAGCTTTGTTTCAATGAGTCTTAAACACTTGACTAATTTATTCATCAAGTTTTTTAAAATGTCCAGGTTTCCATACTTGTATGGGTCGGATGGAATTCATTGAGGTAGATTTTATATGGCTGGGTACCCTTCCTGTCACCAACCCTCACCTGTTTCCAGCTAAGATAATATTACCTCATAGCCAGATGTTTTTTCATAGAAGACTGGAAACACAACACTTGTATTACAGTGATGCTCATTTATAACCCACTTCTATATATAACATCCAAATAAGAAGACCAGCATTTTATTACATCTTTAATGACCATTTACAATTGTTTCTGTACCAACTCTGCTTTCAATGCCAGTTCATGCAACACTTCCAAGTGAAAATTTACATAATATTTGCAGCTTTAAACATCAGAGTGACACTTCTTCAGACTTGCATCAAAGACGTGCTCTTACATTGTGCCACAATTGGGTACGATGTAAGAGTGCACCTTTGATGTAAGTCTGAAAAACTATGATGTCTAAAACTGCCAATATTTCAAAAGTTTTCACTTGGAACTATTGCGTGAACTAGTGTTGAAAACAACTGGTACAGAAACAATTGTAACTAGTCCATTAAAAATGTGATAAACTCTTTCTTTGTCTTCATATTTGGATTATATTTTATTCCTTGCTAAGCTAACACACAATGGTTTTACTGTTGTGACACCTGGATTTTCTACACCTGCAGAATTATGATCTTAAGACTATAATCTGAAAGTATAGACAGCCTAAAGCTCAGATTCAGTGCTGCATTGGAAATACTCCATCTTTCTACTCTCCCAGGGCCTTAATATATATATATATATATATATATATATATATATATATATATATATATATATATATATATATATATTTATATATATATATTAATATTATCGCCGTTGAAAAACTTCGATAATGCAAATATGTTAATAGTTACCAGTGTAACAAAAATCACACAAAAACTGGTATATTATACCCGGTTAATGGGTAGAAATTCCATGTTAAAGTGATGTATTTTGAGTAGATATAAAGAATAATAATAAATGGAGCAAAATGCATATAACCAATAAGTTTCTTTATTATAAGGAACTTATTGATTATATGCGTTTTGCTCCATTTATTATTATTCTTTATATGTATAAAAAATATATATATTATACACACAGACACTCATGATGGGCTTCTTTCAGTTTCCATCTACCTAACCCACTCACAAGGTTTTATTCAGATTGGGACTACAGTAGAAGACACTTGCCCAAAGTACTGTGCAGTGGGCCTGAACCTGAAACCACATAGTTGGGAAGCAAGCTTCTCAAACACACAGACACATCTGCATTTTATAAGTACTAGTAAAGAGAAAAAATACTAATGTGTAAATAAATGCGATATGGTTGAGATTGTCTCTTGTTAGATTAAATTGTGATAAATAGAATTTTAATAAAAATTGAGTATGGATTTAGTTCCAGTCAGCTATGCATAGACGTTATAACACACACACACACACAAAGTCTCTTTTGGAATAAAGCTTGTGGATTTGTCGTATAGTGTGTATAAACACTTGAGCAAGTTATTCATCAACTTTTGAATCAAAAGTATTATTGTCAAATACAAATGCAATAATAAATTTGGAAGCCGAGCATGGAGAGGTTTATTTGATCTGGAGAAAACTTGAAGCAGCCAAATAATAGAAAAGCAAACAGATCTATAAACCAGCTGAAGCAATATCATTACAATTTAACATATAGCAGTCACTGTGAAAAGCAGTTAATGTTCTAGAAGCAAATTGATCACTGGGCCATCACTAAAAACTTCCTTGACTTGACCTTGTCTTTAAAAGAAGCAGTGGCTTTTTGTTGCATATGCAACATTCGAAGTGTTATTCAACCTTTTTGTTACTATATTTTTGTTGAAACACACTGCTTTTGTTTCAATTAAGCTTGAAAATAATGAAGAATTTAGTAAAGTCATGAATAATGCTGGTGTTTGGAATACGAATTAGTATGAATTTTTTAAGGAAGTTTTTATTTAGATCACTTTGTATCATGGAACCAGAGGTGGTCTCAAATGAGCTGGGTTTTGTAGCAATTTCCTAATGGGAGAATGAAGTGTATGGTAATCATCTTAGCCTTTTTGTTCCAGATTTGTGTTGGAAACACACTGCCTTTGTTTCAACTAATTTTGAAGTATTTAGTTAAGTAACTTAGTCATTATTAAACTGGTATTTGGAACATGAATTTGCATGAAACATTGTTGGAAAGATTTAATGTTACATTAAAATAAAAGATTTGCATCATAGAAGGGTGTTTCAGGTGGGTTAATATCACAAGGGTTAAACCTTTCATGACATTTTTTCTAATGGCACACACTGCTGATTTTGGAAATAATAAAAAAGAAAAATCTGGAGGAATTTATTTAATAATGTAAGCAACTTTTTTTCCTCTCATTATTCCAGCTGGTGTTTAGAACACAGCAAAAGCTCTTCAGGCAAAATCCTGAGGAAAGATTTAAATTTAAATATGAATACTTACAGAGAAAGGTTTTTATAACACAGAAGCAATAGCAGAGGACAGATCTCAAGAGAGATTGGCACTGGAAAGGTTAAACTCTGCTTTCAATAATTTTAGTGCTTTTGCTGCTAATAGTGGTAATCAGTGCTTCCTCTAAAGTGGAGGTAGGGAGGAGTAGATCATTGAGTTATATCCAGGGGGAACAAAATAAAACAAATACTAACTGCCAAGCCTTAAGTTGGTAAGCTAATTGTTGTTGCACTCTGTCGCTTACGATGTCGAGGGTTCCAGTTGATCTGAGCAACGGAACAGCCTGCTCGTGAAATTAACGTGCAAGTGGCTGAGAACTCCACAGACACGTGTACCCTTAAAGTAGTTCTCGGGAATATTCAGCGTGACACAGTGTGACAAGGCTGACCCTTTGAATTACAGGCACAACAGAAACAGGAAGTAAGAGAAAGTTGTGGTAAAAGAGTATAGCAGAGTTCGCCACCATCCCCTGCCGGAGCCTTGTGGAGCTTTAGGTGTTTTCGCTCAATAAACACACACAACGCCTGGTCTGGGAATAGAATCCGCGATCCTACGACCGTGAGTCTGCTGCCCTAACCACTGGGCCTCCACGATAAGCTAATAACATAACAAATAACCAAGATGCAATTCCTGCTTTCTCAGCTTATTCGTTATTGGCAACAAACATGATAAAAATATGAAAGGTAATTAAAACATAAATATTTTTGTTTCAAAGTAGAAATTATACTAAGAGTTTAACCCTTTAGTCATCATAATTCTGCTTCTTTTAATTAATTTTGGGAAAAATTAAGAATTCAGTAAAATAACTGTTATTATTAAGTTGGTATCTGGAGCATAAATTCATGAAATTTTGATGGAAGGTTTTAAAACAGAAAGTTTATATCATAGAACCAGGGACAGTGTCAGGTGCTTTGGTATCAAAAGAATTAAAACTGTTTTAACAGGCAATTATTTGTAATGTCATATATTTTTTGTTTAAAATTTTCTAAATGAAAAAAAAAAAAAAAAAAATTTTTTGCTATTTTCTTTTATAAATCATTTTATTTATTTATTCATTTTTTCAGAATTTAATTTCAAATTGATAAAACCTTTATATAAAAATAAAATATGATAATCTGAAATTAAAACTAAAACTCTAATTTTTTGAAGAAAAAAAAAATTGAAATGTGATTTTTAGTGTTATTGATTTGTAAATATCCTGGGCAAATTTCATAATTTAAATTGATATTGGTATGGTGTGGTGCAGGAATTAGTAAAAGGGAAAACAGAAATAAAGCAGCCTAGCATTGAAATTCACATCATTGTATTTTTTCAGGTTGCAGCAGGAATAATTTACCAAATATCTACTAGTTTCACAAACAATGATACCTTTAAAAAAGGCTCTAAGCCACCAGCTAAATTTTGTAGAGAAGTTGTACAGCAGAATGGATTGTCATTAGTAAAATATTTATACTGTGGTTTATGTTGTAAGACTTAAGAAATTTTGACTGAGAGAACATCAAATAATTCCTTTCTGGAATAGTGACACTCAAAGCAAATAAAACTACATATAACAGCATGTAAACACTAAGTTAAAAATCTCTTTAGATAAAAAAAGGCTTTAACTGCTTCTAGTTTCACTGTTCCAAAAACAAATTATTTCACATTCTCTCGAAGTTTTTAAACTTTTATGATGTCATCAGTAAACAATTCCCAAATGTAGGAATAAAGTTTCTAAACAGATAGAAATACAAACCTTAGAACATCTGTTATGGATATTGTTTGTTTCAGAAGAATGACAATTGATTCCTTGCAAAATTTGAATTTTGAGTACAGAGTAAAGGAGGAGGGGGGGGAGCAAAGGGTTATGTTTAACAACCCAATACCCATAATTATGTATAAATATTCCACATGTACATATTAAAGTGGTTCTAGTGTTGGCAAGAAGGAAAATGATGGAGAAGGAGAAAGAATAAAGTTCTTACTTCACATGAAGATAGATTCCATAAGACACCAGTAACCATTTCTTTAACTTCTTCATCTGAAGACTTCCGTAACAGTCGGGTCAATGCTGGAACACCAGATGCATTTTTTATGGCTTTCTGAATAACAAAGGAAAGAAAGGGACAAATTGAGACAGTCTCCATGTTTTATACACAACTATGACAAAAGAAAAAATTGCTAAATGAACAATCTATCTGTATTTATCTTTTACGATTGGAAGCAGTTATTTTAAGCAAAAGGGAGAAGCTAAAGTATTGCTGGTTTCACTAATAAACGAAGACTGAATTTTTAAAGTATATATCCTCTTTATTATGTTTAAAAAGTTCTCCTTTGTAGAAGTGACTTATAGAAGAAAGATATTTACACTATAAATATAACAGATACACATACAAGAAATATACAATCCTGCAGGCACTGAACTCAAGTTAAAATAGAAAACATGAATGTTAAACTAATTATAAAGTAAATGACGAGAGAACTACAAAAATACTGCTACCATCCCTGGTTCATTACTCTACCGTTAAAGTATATACATTCAGCAAAAGTAAGTTTACATGTTTGAAGCAAGAATGTTGATAGAGAACTTTTGCTAGAAGAAAACCTTTGGATAGCAATGGAAGAATTGATAGAGAATTTCTGAAGATCAGTCTATATTTCTTCACAAACCAAAGTAAAATAAACATCACTTGATACCACAGATTTCAAGAGTTACAATAAGACTGACCTGAATATAAGCGACAAAAAAACAAAAGGGCACAACAGTGCACTTCAGCATATATATATCATCATTTAACCTTTTAGCATTCACATTATTTTGTCAGTCAATCAATCATTATTTTATGGCTTTGAGATTTTAATGAGATAAATTAATTTTAGAATGATACTGTAAGGTTGGTGTGAGAGGCCAGATCTGGCCAATTTGAACATAAAACAGGTACAATATTCTGGTTATATATGGCTGGTTTAAATGCTGAAGTGTTGATGTCCAATTCTCTATGTCTGCATAGATTAGATTGAATTTAGCAAGGCAGGTAATATTCAACAGTCAAATAAATGCCCTACTTGTCACCAGCCCTTATCTGTTTCCAAGCAAGATAATATTGACCATAACCATACATGTTGTTTATGGAAGACTGAAAATGAACCACACTGCTTGTATGACAGTGATGCTTGTTTACAACCATCATGTGATGTCAAGATACAAATTCACACAAACACATACATACATTATATCATTTAGTGCTCATTTTCCATGCTGGTGTGGGTTGGATGGTTTGATAAGAATTGACAAGCCAGAGAACAGTTCCAAGCCCTATTGCCTGGCATGAAGATAAAAAAAAAATCTCCTTTATTTTTTCTTTATTAAATATTATAGATCATATCAATCCAACATCAAAACCGCAAAGGAAATACATTACCTTATTATCATCATTGTTTCGTCCATAAGATAAATTTTTCAGAGCCCCACATGCATTCTTATGTACCTCGGGAATTTCATGATTCAGCAGTGCGATAAGAGGAGGAATGCCCCCAAGGGCTCTGGTGGGTTCCAAAAATAAAGACAATAATCAGTTGTTTTGTCACATAAATAGAAATCATAAACAGAAGACAATTAAGGTATATTGTGTCTAGTAGGCTTCATTTTGTCTTTATTTTAATGAAATGTCTTTAAGAAAGAGAAAGTAATAAGTGAAAAAGTTGAAAAACATAGGTTCTTTTTATTGTGTTATTAGTATTAACTGTGGTCATACTAGGACATATATATGTCATGTATATATAATGTATGTCTGTATATATATATATATATATATATATATATATATATAATGTATATGTGTGTGTATATATATATATATATATATATATATATATAAAATGTATATGTGTGTGTGTGTGTATATATATATATATATATACAGTGGGGGGAAATAAATATGGCAGTCGGGACCTTGATGACTGCCATGAGGCAGGAAAGTATACTAGTCCTTATATATTTAATACTCTATATTTAATACTCAATATTTCATATATTCAATAAGACATTCAATACTTCATTTCATTTTACTATTTATATTATACATTCCATATTCTATATCCCACATTATGACCGAGACCTTTGGAAATGTGCTGTGCGTGAGAAGACCCGGCAAGCCAAGTGAGATCGTTGCCAGTGCCCCTGGACTGGCTCTTGTGCGGGTGGCACATAAGATGTACCATCCTGAGCGTGACCGTTGCCAGTACCGCCTGACTGGCCTTGTAGGGTTTTCGAGCGAGATCGTTGCCAGTGCCCCTGGACTGGCTCTTCTGCAGGTGACACATAAAAGACACCATTTCGAGCGTGGCCGTTTTCCTGCGAGTGACACGTAAAAGCACCCACTACACCCTCTGAGTGGTTGGCGTTAGGAAGGGCATCCAGCTGTAGAAACTCTGCCAAATTAGATTGGAGCCTGGTGTAGCCATCCGGTTGCACCAGTCCTCAGTCAAATGGTCCAACCCATGCTAGCATGTAAAGCGGACGTTAAACGATGATGATGATGATGATAAATAAAACATAAAAAACAGACAGAGTTGGAGCTCTTTTAAATAATATATATATATATATATATATATATATATATATAAAATGGATGAACAAAATCAATAAGAAAAAACAAGAGAGACAATGTTTAATAAGGAAGAGTCCTTAACATTTCTGATGTTAATCTTTCATCAGATCAAAAAAAAAAAAAAGGAAGAAAAGGGGTGGGAAGATTGAAAAACGTATACACATATGCTAGTTTAACTCTTAAGTAGACAAGGGAAAAACATGAACAGGAAATGATTTTCAAGAATCTGCAGTATTAGAGGGAGAGTGAGAAACATACTTATGAAAAGCATTTAGTGCAGGGTGAAGGTCATGATGTGGAATGTCACATAGAAAGCAAAGGAGTGAACTGTACAGGGCTGTTTCATCTCCAAAGAACTGTAGCAAAATTTTGCAAATAACATTTTACCATCTTGCCAAAAAGAACAAACATACTGTAAAAATGTCTTAAATTTACAAAATGACAGGATGGTCATGGCTAGAATACCTTTGATCTGCTCAATCAGAGCTGAGTTGGGTTTAGACAAGAATGAGACCGACAATTATACAGAAATTTCCTTCAGTCAGTTCCATAAGAACTGGAGTTGTTGTTGTCGGCACTCCGTTGCTTACGACGTCAAGGGTTCCAGTTGATCCGATCAACGGAACAGCCTGCTCGTGAAATTAACGTGCAAGTGGCTGAGCACTCCACAGACACGTGTACCCTTAACATAGTTCTCGGGGATATTCAGCATGACACAGTGTGACAAGGCTGACCCTTTGAATTACAGGCACAACAGAAACAGGAAGTAAGAGTGAGAGAAAGTTGTGGTGGAAGAGTACAGCAGGGTTCGCCACCATCCCCTGCCGGAGTCTCGTGGAGCTTTAGGTGTTTTCGCTCAATAAACACTCACAATGCCCGGTCTGGGAATCAAAGCCGCGATCCTATGACCGCGAGTCCGCTGCCCTAACCACTGGGCCATTGCGCCTCCACTAAGAACTGGAGTAATTCTCTTGTGAAAAGAACATGTAATTAAATCAAATTGATATGTGAAATTATTATCACCAATAAGATCATCAATTGCTTGACTTCTTTTTTCTATCAGATTCTTTCATCCATTAATGAGGGATTATGGAAATTAGCCTTGAAAGTTAGACACACGGTAGAATTGATTTCAGCACAGAAAATCAAATCATCAACTTTTAAATATTACTTCTGCCTACTGCAGTGAGTTTCAATTCCACACACAACTTCTAAGCTGGTGGGTGGATTGGAATAAAGTATTTTTGAGGGAGACATACAAAAAGGTGAGAGAGAGAGAGAGAGAGAGAGAGAGAAAGAGAGAGAGAGAGAGAGAGAGAGAGAGAGAGTGGGAAAACATACTTTATTCATAGCAGAGTCAGTTACAACATCAAATTCTACAGAGTAGTGTAGACTGTTAACACTAGAGATGGAAGTAAATTCTTTGACGGCCCTTTTAGTTCACTGAAGCAACATTAAACAGAGGAATAAAAAGACAAAACAAAACAAAACAAAGCAAAAATGCTTGAAAACAGAAACAGGTTCCATTCCTTCAGAAAGATGCTATTTTATTTTTCATATAAGGAAATAGCCTAATGTCTGAGAGAGAAAAGGTAATGAATGAGGTGTAGAAAGAGATGAGTAGAAGAGAACGAGAGCCTATGTTATTGTGAAAGATAGAAAGAGTAAGCATGTGAATATAAGCAGCAGAGAGAATGAAGGTACATACAGGGTGTGTGCATAGTATGCATGTGAGTGCAAGGCATGACCATTCATGCATGCATGTATATCAACTAGACTGAGCTTTATCCTAAATGCATGTGCACTCATGTGTGTGTGTGTGTGTGTGTGTGTGTGTGTGCACACACAAGTCCATGTCAACACTGTCTAAATATACACTAGCATATGTGAACTACTGACTGTAGAAACACTGCAGAAAACAATTGCATGCACTAATAAGTGCTTTTCATATGCATTCATGCATGCATGTATGCTTGCATTAACAAACAGTAAATAAACTTTGAGGCATACATTAACACCCCCACCTTTATTTCTATTGACTGTAAATACATGTACAACCAAACATATGCAATTAGACTAGGAAATTATATATAGACACACACACACACACACATATATATATATATATATATATATACGACACACACACACTTGTACAAAACTGATGCTTCTTTCCATCTGTTCTGTCTGTCTGCCCCTCTTTCATCCCATATTCTGAAGACATTACCATTTCCTTGTATACATACAGGCACTGACACAGGCATGCATGCATGCGTGCCCACACACACAGTTGCATGACTGCTAAAGCTCTTGCAAATTTATACACAATTTGCACTTTGCACTACACTAAAGAAGTATTCACACATACACAGAGTCAGACATGCATGCACAAGCATGACAACATGCACGTACACACACAGACACGTCAGTATACAAGTGAAAGAGAAAGCCTTTGAAAATTATGAATAAGTTATGAGAAATAGTGAGTGTGAAATGCATGCACCCTACTCTACCCTTTTCCACAATGTACAGTGCTAGGATACAATAAATGCGCATTTATGTGTATGTGATGATAATAAAACAAAACTACCAATCACCTTTTTC
Source organism: Octopus bimaculoides (assembly GCF_046866305.1). Taxonomy (NCBI): domain Eukaryota; kingdom Metazoa; phylum Mollusca; class Cephalopoda; order Octopoda; family Octopodidae; genus Octopus; species Octopus bimaculoides. The sequence goes on along the minus strand of NC_142934.1, from coordinate 56,277,125 downwards.
CTTCTTCTCTCTCTCTCTCTCACACACACACACATACCCACAAACCTTTGAATATGGTCATGCCAGCCATGAGGAGATAAAAGAGATTTGTGAGTAATAGCAACGGTACTGGTTAGACTCAGAGAGAGTGCGTGTGTAACGGGTTATTCTAAAGAGGAGGGGTGTTGCGTTTAAAATGACAGAGGTGAGAAAGAGAGATTTGGAAGACGGAAAAGAGGAGACAGAAACACCACCACTCCCCTTTTAACTCCATCCAAGAAGTAAAAAAAAGGAGGGAGTGGAAGAAGTCCATGGTAAAGTAGAGGTACAGAGGAATGATGTGCAAGGTACATTTGATCATGGAGTGACACTACAAAGATTGATAAGGTTCATTTGAGAAGGGGGCTGAGCATAGAAAGTTGATAAGGCATATTTAATTGAGTGAGGGCCATATGAGGTTGGTAAGGTTCATTTGATTAAGATGGAAGATTGGTCAGTTTCATTAGGCAAGGAGGTCACCATGGAATGTTGACGCAATTCATTTGATAAGGGGATGGCTTGGAAAGGGTGAAGAGCTTTGTTTTTAAAGGAGGAGGCCACTGAATGTTGATGTAGTTTAATTTCATTTATGTGGTGGGTGCAGAATATGAGACTGTGACCAGACACGAAGTGAAAGTCTGAACTGGAAGCCTCAGATCAATTCAAACTCAGCAGGCCTAGAATCAAAAGCATCTGTTTTAGAGATATGCTTAAGATAGTATTACCAAATGTGTCGTTCCTTTATTTAGTATGTATAGTAGGAGGAGAGTGAACCTTTTTGTTACTGCATTTCTGTTGAAAGAACTACCTTTATCTTTTATCTTTTACTTGTCTCAGTCATTTGATTGTGGGCATGATGGGGGTAACACCTTCAAGGATTCTAGTTGAATGAATCAACCCCAGGGCTTTTCCCTTTTTTAAAGATTAGTATTTATTCTATTGAGCTCTTTTGCTGAATCATTAAGTTACGGGGACATGTGTCTGTGTTTGTCATCGCCACCACCACTGACTGACAACCAGTGAAGGAGACAGATACAAATATGCACACACACACACGTGTATGTGTATACTTGGAGACCTTTGGAAATATGTTGTGCGTGAGAAGACCCGGCAAGCCAAGTGAGACCTAAATGCAAGGCCTCTGCCAGGGATGTAGCCAGCCCACTTATGCATACCTTTCTTTCATTGGACACTAAACTCTGCTTGCGAAAACCTGTTGAGGCAAGTGAAATCGAAATTGAACTAAATTCGACGACTGGCACCTGTGCCAACGTCGTCTCCTTCATTGGACACGAAACTCAGCTTGCGAAGACCTGTTGGGGCAAGCGAAAGCGAAATCGTGATGGCACCTGTGCCCAGCGTCGCCTTCCTGGCACTTGTGCCGGTGGCACATGTAAAGACATTCGAGTGAGATCGTTGCCAGTGCTGCTGGACTGGCTCCTGTGCAGGTGGCACATAAAATACACCATTTTGAGCGTGGCCGTTGCCAGTACCGCCTGATTGGCCTTCGTGACGGTGGCACGTAAAAACACCCACTACACTCTCGGAGTGGTTGGCATTAGGAAGGGCATCCAGCTGTAGACACCAGATTGGAGCCTGGTGTCACCTCCTGATCCACCAGTCCTCAGTCAAATAGTCCAACCCATGCTAGCATGGAAAGCGGACGTTAAACGATGATGATGATATATATATATATATATATATATATATATATATATATATCTCGTAAGAAGATCAGAAAGCTGGGTAGAGTGGAGTGCTAGACATGAACAGCGCAGCAAAGGTTAAAACTCAGATTAAGATGTCATGTTGGATATGGGATACATATCTATCCACTCTACCTAGTGTATTGAGTTTTATACCAGGCAATGTTTGTGTTCATCATCATCATCATCATCATCGTTTAACGTCCGCCTTCCATGCTAGCATGGGTTGGACGATTTGACTGAGGACTGGTGAAACCGGATGGCAACACCAGGCTCCAGTCTAATTTGGCAGAGTTTCTACAGCTGGATGCCCTGTAAAATATATTATTGAATACATTATATATATATATATTTTGAAACGCTGGTGTTAAAACAGGAGTAGCTGATGAAGTAGAATGTTCTCTATGTTGCTTGTGTGTTTTCTTGTCTACGTTTTGTTTGCAATGTCCTGTACCCAGATATGCACCTATACATATAGGTGGATGTCGGTATGCACATACCTGTACGTATATATGCATATACTCATTTACTATTTGTTTATATATATATATATATATGTATTTTATAGCATTCTAATACCCACACATTGTACTTCATTCTCATTCCATTTCTTTTCCTAACACCATCTTTCTTCATTTTCGCCTTTATTTCTGTTTGTTATATTTTCTGTTGATCACCTTATGACAAGAAAGCTATATATAGGTAAGCAAATCCCATCAATTTTTAGTCATAACTTGCCTGAAGGGCCTGTGCACTCACAGGTGGAACTCAGAGTCACCAGAAACTGACTTGACCAAAATTTATTACCAGTCTCTACTATGGTATTGAGTACATCTTTTTTTGAGTACTCTTTTGTCAAACAGTCAATATTAAATATGTATGCATGTGTGTGTTTAATAGAGGAAAGAAGGTGAAAGTAAAAAATAAAGATAAACAGAAAGAGAGAGAGAGAGAGAGAAATAAAAAAAGAGAAAAAGAAAGTGTAAGGTGCAAAAAGCTAGGAGGAAAATGAAACAAAAAAAAATGAAAAAGTACAACAGGAAGAGACAAATAAATATAAAAGAGATGAGAGGAAATAAAGAATTCACCTTGTTTTAGCCTTAACATCATCATCCATAAAACAGAGATGTTGTAGGTAACCAGCTGAGTCTGCTTTGATGGCATCATTGGGACTGCCAAGGAAATCTATCACCTCCTGCAAATCTGGCTTTCGTAGTCGTGGAGCTAAAAGAGAAACCATATTATTAGATGAGAGAGAGATGCAGTGTAAAGATAGGACAGAAGAGAGATGAGTGAAAGAGAGAAGTAGAGAGAGAGAGTAGAGAGAGAGAGAGAGAGAGAGAGAGAGAGAAAAGGGAGTTGATGTACAGAGAAAGGAAAGAAGAGGGAAGTAGAGGAGTAAAAGAGAGACATGAGAGAGAGGGTGAGCTGATGTACAGAGAGAGAGAGAGACTGAAGTAATAAGATAGTCATTCAACAGGAAGTGAAAATATTGATTAGTTTATTCATTCATTGAATATTTCATGGGCTAAGCAATACACACACACACACAAATATACATCTAGATATACATACACTAATACACCAACATGATCACAGTGCTAAACACACACAGATGATATACACATAGACAAACAACAGAGGTAAAGAAAAACGTTTGAGAAGATGCCATGAATAAGGCTTGAGGTGGGCCCTGACTATTGACAAGAAACCATTGACAATACTTAATAACAGTAGCTTCTTTAACCAAAGATCATTATTGCCTGTATGTGTCTTGTTATTGCCTCAGAGGCTTTACTAATCAGTCTGGTGGGAAAGAATGGTGTGATAAAGTTTATTTTAAATTTAACAGCTATTAAGTAGGCAGACAGACACCTTGCTCTATAAATATTAATGTTAGTCAGATGAAAACAAGGTTTTGTACTTCAGTACATAATGAAGCAATGAACGGTAAACAGTTCAGAGTTGGTTGGAATATCAAAATAGACATCAGTTATAAATTGTGATGTATTAAGTGAGGTAAGGCACAAGCATGGCTGTGTTTTAACACTTTTGCGACACAGTGTTTTGGCATGTGTAGCCAAAAAAAAAAGATCAAAATTTTTTTCGGTTGAGATTGAAATTGATGGAGGTATGTAGAAAAATAAACGATAAATTGCCTAAAACTGTTCATTAGTATGTAAAAGTTATATATTTTATCTACAGAAAAATGATCTCTGACTGGCTATTACACTTCAAAACATTTGTTTCATTGGACAGATGTATCAGACTCAAAATCCTTTCAGCTTGTATTGCTCAGGCTGATGAATCAGCCCAGGTGTCACAAGAGGGTTAAAAAGCTTGCTTTCCATTTATGTGGTCTTGGGTTTGACCCCATCCTGACCAAAGCTTTACGAGTGGCTTTGGTAGAAACCTGTTAGACACCTGTTAGAAAAGGCGGCGATCTGGCAGAATCGTTAGCGTGCCGGGCGAAATGCTTAGCGGTATTTCATCTGCCGTTACATTCTGAGTTCAAATTCCGCCGAGGTCGATTTTGCCTTTTATCCTTTCGGGGTCGATAAATTAAGTACCAGTTACGCACTGGGTTGATGTAATTGACTTAATCCCTTTGTCTGTCCTTGTTTGTCACCTCTATGTTTAGCCCCTTGTGGGCAATAAAGAAATAAGAAACCTGTTAGACACAGGCATGTTTGTGTGGTAAGAAGTTTGCTTCTCAATTACATGGTTCTGGATTCTGCATGGTTCCTTGAACAAATGTCTTCTACTATAACCTTGGCTGCCCAAAGCTTTACAAGCAGATTTTGTAGGCAGAAACTGAAAGAAGCTAGTCTGTGTGATCTTAGTGTTTGTTCCTACCACCACATGATAACCAGTGTTGGTTTGTTTATATCCTAGTAAAAGAGGCTAATAGAATAAGTACCAAAGACTTAAAGATAAAAAGAAATTACTGGGGTTTTGTTCAGCTAAACCCCTTCAAGGCCTTGTGCATGTGTGTAAACCCCTGTGCATGAGTGTAAACATTTGTTTTAACATAATGTGATAGTAAATGAACATCACTGTCATACAAGCAATGTTGTTAGTTTCTAGTCTTCCATGAGAAAGATGCCTAGCTTTTGGGAAATATTACCTTGCTTGGAAACAGATGGGGGTTGGTGACAGGAAGGGCATATCACTTCAGAAACTCAACCTCAATGAATTCTGTTCAACCCATGCAAGCATCATCATCATTTAATGTCCGTTGTCCATGCTGGCATGGGTTGGACCAAGCATGGAAAGTAAACGTTAACTACTGATGATGATAATGAATTATTACTTTAACCCTTTTGATAACAACCCACCCGAAACTGCCCTTGATTCTATGATACAAACATTTTATTTTAAAGTGATCTATATTAAAACTGTCCATCAAATATCTATGTTAAATTGTGTTACAAACATTGGCTTAATGGTGTCAGTTATTTCACTAAATTATTTTCCAAATCAACTGAAACACAGGCAGCATATTTTAACAGAAATATGGAAACAAAAGGGTTAAGCAATGTAATTTTTTTTTTTTTTAAGCCACAACATAAAATTGTGAATGAAAGAAGTTAATTATTCCAATCAGGCTGAACAAACAGCAATAAAAGTGAAAAAAATTCTGTATTCTGACTACAGAAGGCTTTATTTCTGTATCTAAAAAACAGAAATCTATTTGATTAGTGAATGGTTTCTAGTTGAGTTATTTATCAAATACCTTATCTTTAAAATGGAAACCCCTTTACAACATTTTAGGGCTGCACATGCTTTGTTTTATTCTAACATCCATTTTTCCATACTTGCGTCAGACTGTAATAAGGCATAGTTTCAATGGCTGGATGACATACCTGCCACCAGCTCTCATCCATTTTCAGACAAGGTCATACCTCCCTATGGCCAGACATGTTTTCACACAATATTGGAAAGGTGTGACACTGCTTGTATGACAGTGACACTTACTTACAACAGTTATATATATATATATATATATATATATATATATACACACACACACACACACACACACACACACACACACACACACAAAGACATAATAAGCATAAAAAGCATATTTCAGGTTTGCCAACCAAAACCACTTGCGAGGCTTTGATCAACCTCGGCTGTACTTAGAGCCACTAACCCAAGATGACACGCAATCTCAATAAAAACAGACTGAATGTCTTTAGCACAAGCGTTAAATCAAACAGCCCAAATTATTGGACATCTTATATCTGTATATCCAATGTTAAACCTTTCCAATCACCTTAACCTCTTTCTAACAATATATCTAATGAAATACAGAGACCACATATATTTTGATTTTTTTCAAAAATAAATAAGAATTTCGAGGAATGTAATGAAGCAATTAACGTGGTCAATATTAAACCAATGTTTGGAACATGACATAATAAAAAGTTCTCATATAAAAAATTATGATGGAAAATTTTGATTTAAACATAAACAGTAAGCATGGGTGAGAGATTAAGAAGTTTGGGCAAGTGTCTTCTATCACTCCAGGCCGACAAAAACATTGAGTAGATTTGGTTGATTAAGACTGAAAGAAGCCTATTTTATGTGTGTGTGAGAGAGAGAGAGGAGAGAAAGGCAAGAGAAGGAAGAGAGAGGAGAGAAAGGAGAAAGGAGAGAGAGTGCTTCTTTGTCAAGACATAGCAGCATAATAGTTGTAAATGAGTGTCACCGTCATACAAGTGGTGTCATTTGCTGCGAATCTTCCATGAAAACATGTCTGGCCATAAGGCGGTATTACTTTTGCTTGGAAACAAGTGAGGGTTGGTGACAAGAAGGGCATCAGGTTGCAAAAAATTCTACCTGAATTAATTCTGTCTGACCCATGCAAGCAAGGAAAAGTAGACATCAAAACGACAATGATTAGTATAGTATTATTCTATGTCCTAAAATAAAAATAAAATGTATGAATGATGTTTTCTGTAAGGTGCTGCCATGGCTGTGTGGTTATGAAGTTTCCTTCCCATCCACATAGTTTTGGGCTCAGTCCTACAGTGTGGCAACTACTGTATCATCTACTAGTCTCAAGCTGACCAAAGCTTTGTGAGGGTATTTAGTAGACAGAAACTGAATGATATTCATAGTGAATGTGTATGCATCTTCATCTCAACATCATGTGACGGTTATAAATACATGTCACCATCATCCAAGCACTGTTTCCAATTTTCCATGACAGCATGTCCGGTTATGAGAGGAAAAAAAAACATTAAACTTATTCGGAAACACATGAGTGTTGGTGATAGGAAAAGCATGTAGCCATAGAAAATCTGCCCCATCTGATCAATGGAAGCTAGAAAGCATGGACATTAAAATGATGACAGGGTTCAATAATTTGGTTATACTTTCTGCACAATTTTATGAAACTTAGTTTGAGCTGTCTTCAACAATTCCAAGTGAATCAACATTCCCAGATGAATTGAAATTTTTCTGTATCTTTTTAAAGCAATTATTCCAAAATATAGTGAAATCATGAGATTATATTTACTTTAGGTATTAATAAACTAGGAGTGGAGGCGCAATGGCCCAGTGGTTAGGGCAGCGGACTCATGGTCATAGGATCGCGGTTTCGATTCCCAGAACGGGCGTTGTGAGTGTTTATTGAGCAAAAACACCTAAAGCTCCACGAGGCTCTGGCAGGGGATGGTGGCGAACCCTGCTGTACTCTTCCACCACAACTTTCTCTCACTCTTACTTCCTGTTTCTGTTGTGCCTGTAATTCAAAGGGTCAGCCTTGTCACACTGTGTCACGCTGAATATCCCCGAGAACTACGTTAAGGGTACACGTGTCTGTGGAGTGCTCAGCCACTTGCACGTTAATTTCACGAGCAGGCTGTTCCGTTGATCGGATCAACTGGAACCCTCGACGTCGTAAGCGACGGAATGCCAACAACAACAACAACAACAATAATAATAAACTAGGTAAGGCTGGGTGTGGTGGCTAGAACCTTACATAGAGTATTAGGATATCTGACTAACTGTCAATAGCACTAACAACAACATCACTGGGTAGTGCCATATTCATAATAGAGACAATTCTATATATTATTGCCCCATCCTATCTAACCCTAAATAGGTGCGACACACTACTGTTTAGGAGCAGGAGCTTTATACAATTGAAAAGTGTTTGCAATGAGCCTTATGAAGGAGATGACAGAGGACCGAGATATGTCGCACATTGCTGTGCTCAGGGAAGACCTGCTCACCACAACAGTACTGAGATCTTAAAACTGAGGTGCCATGTAAAAAGGACTGGTGCTGGTACCACGTAAAAAGCACTCAGCACACTCTGTAAAATCATTTGTGTTAGAAGGGCATCCAGCTGAAGAAACCAAGCCAAAACAGACTATGAAATCTGGTGCAGCCCCTGGCCTTGCCAGTTCTTGTCAAGCCATCCAACCCATACCAGCAAGGAAAACGGATGATGATGATGATGATGATAATTATGATGACATTGTAAATACAGTTTTGCTAGGAGTTTGGAGAAAACAACTGAAAAGAATAAATCCAGTACAACCTGCATTGCCATCTGCAGGTTTTAATTTGACTTGAACTTGACACGTTATATAGAATTCCATTAAACTCTTTTGATACCAACCTTTCTGAGACTTCCCATGATTCTAAAATAAAATGTCCCTGTTTTAAAATGATCTAAATTAAAACTGCAGACTTCAGTACTTTTTTGTACCATGCATCCATATAAGAGGACCAGTCAAGGTGGATACTGCAGAATTTAGCATTCTGACAAAACATCCACATTAAGTTGGATATAAAGATTGCCATTTGGTATTAATACTGCTTCTGTTGATAATAATTATTTTTTAAATAAACCTGCTAGCTATATGTGACATCAGTGCCTGAAAAAAAATCCCTGTAATTCTATACATCATTGGCAGTAAGATTTGGCTAATATGCAGCAAGCAAAGAACTGTCTCTAAAGAGACAGTATGTTGAAATCACATGATCTGGTAGTTCTGTAATCAACAGCAGTCAATTCTTGTTTATCCATGATATAAATATGAATGCTTTTATGCACCATGCATCAATATGAGAGGACTTCTGAAGGCTAATACAGCAATATTCAGTGTCCTAACAAAACACCCACATAAGCTGGATATAAAGATTGCCTTTTGGTATTAATACTGTTTCTATCACTAATAATAATAATGGACTCTCCTGTCGAAGATGATGTATGAGCATTCAGATTTTGCTGAACGACCTGCACAAATGATTTGTTTATAGTGATCAAATGTTTTTGCCATACATTAGCTCACTCTCTCCATCGAGTCAACATTTTCTGAATAGGTGCCGTGTGTGCCACACATCAGGTGCTGAAGTGATTGCAGAGCAATGTGAAATGAAATGTCTTGCTCAAGAACACAGCACATCCCCAAGTCTAGGAATTGAAATCAGGATTGCTAGATCGTGAGCGCAACACCCTAACCACTAGGCCATGCACCCTCACAACTACTACTACTACTACTTGTAAAAATGATAATTATTATAATTATTATTATTTCATGTTAGCACAAGTTAGATATCATTGAAAATAAATACGTAGCGCATTATTAAACTAAGTGTCCCAAATCTGGATAACTTTCAAACAAAACCCACTTATCCAGATTGAAGTTTAAGAGTATTGCTCATTTTTAGATGGAGTTGATTGAGATAAAACAAGATTAATACATCTTGCCAATGCAGCTCAGTGCAATATCTGGAAGAGGATTTGAAAATCAGTAGTCCACCAACTTAATCTCTCACTCATACAATACCTTATTCATGCAGGAATTAAAAATAAAACAAAGAAAATAATCTTCTGATTTTGATATCCAATATTAGCAAGGAAGGTCTTCTTATAAGGATTATTTAGTAACTATACAGCAAATAAAAATTAACAAATGAAGACAATATTGAGGTGAATTGCATTGTATTAAAGAACTTTCATTACTGTAATTCTGTTGAAATACACAGACTTTGCTTGAGTTCAATTGGAAAATAATGAAGAATTTCACAAAATAATTTAGTCATTATTAAACTGGTGTTTTGAACAAAATTTAATATGAAATTTTGAAGGAAGGTTTTAATTTAGATCACTTTAAAAGAGGAAGTCTATGTTACTGGGCCAATGGTGGTCTCAGATGGGTTAATATCAAAAGGTTTAACCCTTTTGTTACAATATTTCTGTTAAAATACATTGCCTTTCTTTCATTTGTTTTGAAAATAATGAAGGAATTCATAAAATAACTGTCATTATTAAAATGGTGTTTGGAACAAAAATTAACATGAAATTTTGACTGAAGGGTTTAAATTAAATCCTTTTAAACAGGAAGTTTGTGGCACACAACCAGGAGTTGTAGTCTCAGGTGGCTTGGAATCAAAAGAGTTAAAACTGGGATATATTTGGATCAGAATAATTTCAAGAAAATGTTACAAAATGTCTCACCATTTTTTTTCAGTATTGATAATGAGGGTGGTAATGATTGCTGAAAGCAATGATTCAATACACGCAAATTTCATTGTATCAACTCTCTCCCTCTCTCTCTTTTATTCACGCTAGAGTATGGAGAGAAGCTTTTGAAAATATGAATAGCTTTGATGCCCTTTCAATTAAGTTAAATGCAACACTGTCCATTTTGGTCAGAAGTAGGGATTAACATCCAGCCATAGAAACCATGCCAGAACAGACAATGGAGCCTGGTGTGGCCCCAAACCTGACCAGCTTCAGTCAAACTGTCCAACTTAAGCCAGCATGGGAAAATGGATGTTAAATGATGATGGTGAGGATTCATGTACTGAAGACTCACTAAAGTTTGTTTTGTTTTGAAGGATTACAGAAGAGAAGTGATTTTTTAAAATCTCTTCATTTTTTTCTTTTTTTATTATCTGATTAACTACTTGTACATATTGCCTGGCTGATAAAGTTCAAACGATTTAACATTACATTATCTTTAACACTAGGTAGGGCTAGCAAAACAAATGAAATGAGGAAAATAAATTCTGTTAAGAAATGACTGAAGTGTACCCTATTGAAATGATTTATATATCACCTGTGTCATCTATATCAATCAGACTACTGGATGTTATGCATCACTAGTCACAATGCACTTCTAATTCTTTCTTGATTGCGTCATTCTTTTCCATCTTGGTCCGAATAGTTTAACTAAACCATTTTCCCACTAGCATGGAAGCCTTACTTTGAAAACATTTTTCTTTCAGACCCCCTGGTGAGCTGGCCGAACCAAAGTAAGCATCTGTTCTAGCCACCTACTTACACTCCTCCACCCCAATCCATACACTAATACTATAAAAAAAGACAAATCCCTTCACAAAATTTAAATCTGAAGAATCTATGAGAGTAGATGAAAGTGCTTATATGTGATTTGTAAAAAACATATGACATGTAAATAAATATTTGTATATGCACAACCATCCAGATCTCTGAATACCATTTTTTAAATAATAATAATAATAATAATAATAATAATATATATATATATATATATATATATATATATATATATGAGATCAGACAATCACTTTAGTAAAGTCTAACTAAAATATAAAATAAAAATGTTTGGCTGTGAACCAACTATTGCATTATGCTGTAGGAAGTCTACAAAAGGGATTCTATTAAAATAGAAATGGCTCAGAGCACTGAAATACTGTGGGTGTGTGGAAGGAGATATTCTTTCTTCTTTCTGCAATCAATAAAATAAACAGAACCTTTGCATAATGGGAAAAAAATATCTTTACAAAAAAATAAAATGTTTTGGCATTTTCACTGAAATGCACAGCCTTGAATGTCTTTATACAGAATATTTGAAGAGAATCATCTATACCAAAGATCTCGTTAAAATAAAATTAATCCTTTTGATACCAACTGTCTGAGATCACCCCTGGTTCTAAGATACAAATTTCCTGTTTTAAAGTGATCTAAATTAAAACCTTCTATCAAAATTTCATCTTAATTTGTGCTTTCAAACACCAGCTTGATAATGACAAAGTTATTGAACTAAATACTTCATTTTTCTCAAAATTAATTGAAACAAAAGCAGTGCATTTCCAACAGAAATATGGTAGAAAAAATGGGTTAAGGAATGGGTTTCAAAACAGGCTATTATCTATATAAAATAGGAATGAAAGTGAAATTAATATTTTCAAAAACAAAGACCCATGGATTCAGTTTTCAATTCCACCTTCTGTACCATGAAGTGAGTTTGATTTAACCCTTTTAATTCCAAACAGCTTGTAACAGCCCTGGATATGATACAAATTTCCTGTTTTAAAATGAACTAAATTAGAACCTATTAAAATTTGCTTTCAATATATGCTCCAAACACACGCGTAATAATGACAAATTGGTTTTGCTAAAGCTTCCATTATTTTTAATGTTATTTGGAAAGAAAATAGCAGTATATTTAGACAGAAATATGGTAACAAAAGGGTTAATCTTACTCTGGATAGAACAACAATCCTATCACATTTAATATATCATTGTCATCAACAACATTTTGATCTCAATTAAAATGTGGTTATTGATGAAAACGAGGTGACTCTCTTACAGTTACACAACATACGAGAAAAAGCAATCAAATCACCTTCAAATTACATTTTATCATATAAAAGTGAGAGGGAGAAATAACATATTAGATAATATATAAGTCCAGTAATAGATAATATTAGGTAATATATACCAATACAAAAAGTTAAAAAACTCAGATGGCAGTAGCTAGCATATGTCTGATTATAAAGTGTGATAGATCAGCATTGTTAACGAGGGACTTAAACAGCAATATTTCAACACAGCAGGCTTCTCCATGTTAGCATCAATGTTGAATTGATCTATTGTACAATGAAGTAACTCTCAACTCCAACTCATCCTTTGAAATATGTAACACCTGCTGTCTTTGTACAAGTTATATAGCATTTGTAAATAAACTTGAGCACTACTTAGTAAATCTCATACACCATCATTATCATTATCGTTATTGTTTAAAGTATAACAAACACACCCTACCACCAATTTTAACCATGGTCACAGGCTCTCGATACGACCATAAATATTTTGTTCTTTCCTTTGTTTATACCAGGAGTTGAAAAACATGCATCTTTAATGCCACAAGCAGCCTTCAGAAAGAAGTACAAAGTCTGAAGAAAAATCACTCTTGGAATACATTTTTGTTAAGTTAATTACATTTAAAGCCTATCTTTTTCAACTAATTGCACTCTTATGATTACTTGTTTAATCCTCTTGTTATTTCTATTGAGACATACTGCCTTGAAGATTTTAGTAAAAATAACTCATTATTAAGCTGGGCATGAGCTGGCAAAATCATTAGCATCCTGGAAAAAAAGGCCCTGCAATTCTGAATCTTTACATTCTAGTTTCGACTATGGTCGATGGCATCATGTAAACTTCCCTCCGAAAACTGCTGGCCTTGAGCTTGCACCAGAAATCCTTATTTAGCTGGAGTTTAAACATTTCATGTTAATTTAACATGAAATTTTGCTGGAAGGTTTTTAATTTGGAAGTTTGAATCATAGAACCAAAGATGGTATAGGGCAGGTTGGCATCAAAAAGGGCTAAAGTAATTTTCTCTAAAACATAAAGAGGAGCAGGCATGGCTGTATGGTAAGAAGCTGCATCCCACCACATGGTACAGGGCTCAGTTCCACTGAAGGCAAGTGTCTTCTACTATAGCCTCGGACCAACCAAAGCCTAGTGAGTGGATTTGGTAGACGGAAACTGAAAGAAGCCTGTTGTATATAAATAATGTGTATGTGTTGTCCCCACACCACTGCTTGACAACCTGTACTAGTATGTTTACATCCTCATAACTTAGCAATTAGCAAAAGAGACTGATAGAATAAGTACCAGGCCTTGAAAAAGATAAGTACTAGGGCCAATGCAGCTCATTAAGTATTCTTCAACATGGTGCCACAGCATGACCACAATCAAATGATTAAAACAAGATCTTAACAGAGAGAAAAAAAGAAAAAGAAAAAAAGTAGAGCAGGTGCTTATTCTGACAATTCAATTTTTCATGTTTTGTTATAGTTTTTAAAGATAAATTATATTTTATGAAATAGGTTCAACAACATTTGAATTGTTTTTTTCCCCCCTAAATACCACTGGCTCCTAATATGGTTTATCTAATTTGCTGTAATTTTGTGGTAGAAATAAATGGACAGAATTGGTATTGAAACTTGGGCTAAATGACAGCCTTATAACAAATCTTCAAGTGTAGAGATCTGATCTAATAATATAACACAGGCTACTAATTTCTGCTAAGTTTAAAACTCACGGCTGATCTTGACACATAAATACGATAATACCTGATGGGATTAAGAGCATGAAAATTGTAAATAAAAGATTTCTGATCATGCTAGAAATGTATTAAGAACATTCTTCAATGTTGCTGTTGTTGATGATGATGAAGATGGTGATTATGTGATATTTCAAACTAAAACAAAATTTCAGTTCTATATTTAAGAGATGAGGAATTATGTACATTATTTACATTTGACGGATATTTGTCCTCATCTTGTTTGTTGTTAACACAACATTTCGGCTGATATACCCTCCAGCCTTCATCAGGCTGAAGGGTATATCAGCCGAAATGTGTTACAACAAACAAGATGAGGACAAATATCCGTCAAATGTAAATAATGTAAACAAAATTTGTAAACATCTTTTCCATCTATGTTATTATTTATCTAATTTTATACTCTCAAACAAATTAAAGAGCTAGGGTTGTGTGTGAATGAGAGAGAGGGAAGAGGTGCTGGGGGAGCTTAGGAAAACAAAATCTCAGTTTCCATGTTAATAGTTTCAAATTGTCCATTTTCCAGGAAGGTATCTAATCCTCAATGGGTCAGTGAATGTATCCTTTAGTCTAAGTGCATGCACACAGAGACCTACAAACACTCCCTATTAAATGAAAAAGCAGACAAACATCTGGGAATACATTCCAACAAAAGCACTTATATATATCACCATTGATATCCTTTAGAAGCTCAGACTGAAGTTCAGCACATCTCAAATGCAAGACCTACGAGATGCTCATAACTGATTGGCCACAGCTTTCTTTAACCCTTTCATTGCTGTACACTAATAGACTGACAATGTACTGCAGTGAATATTTCCAATATAATCAAGACTTGAGAGGTTTAATATACTTTGAACACTTTTGTAAGGCAGATCTCATCATCATCATCGTTTAACGTCCGCTTTCCATGCTAGCATGGGTTGGACGATTTGACTGAGGACTGGTGAAACCGGATGGCAACACCAGCCTCCAATCTGATTTGGCAGAGTTTCTACAGCTGGATGCCCTTCCTAACGCCAACCACTCAGAGAGTGTAGTGGGTGCTTTTACGTGTCACCCGCACGAAGGCCAGTCAGGCGGTACTGGCAATGGCCACGCTCAAAATGGTGTATTTTATGTGCCACCCGCACAAGAGCCAGTCCAGGGGCACTGGCAACGATCTTGCTCGAAAATCCTACGAAGGCCAGTCAGTCGTAGGATTTTCGAGCGAGATGATATCAAAAATTTCAAGCAAAACTGACCAGGGATACTCAGCAGCTATATTAACAACAAACTTCTTAAATCTCCACATAATCCATCTGGTGTATGTCTTTTCCCCATACCTCTTCTATGAGAACTAAATAGAACGACTTCTCTGCTTCTTGTTGTCAGTTATGCTGTTTTAATTGTATTCTGCTAAATTCAATAATGTACCATGCATTAACTATAAACTTTATATATATCACCACATAAATGCTCGGATTTTAATTGCTACATTTACACTTCTGATCTAAAAACCTCATCACCCCTTACTTGGGGAAAATAGTTATGTTCTTCTTACTTAGAATTCACAATTTACTATATTTACTGGTTATAAAACTCCTACTTTTTTTGTGGAAAAAACAAATTTAATATGTTTCATCATATATGTGGTATCCCATCTATAATACAGTTGCATTAGATGGCTGGCAAGTTTTTGTTATAATTAAGAACAAAAACCCCTACATCTTATATGTTGGCATATACAGTAAGAGGAGTAAAGACAAAGAGTTACAATCTACAATTCTTTTTAGATTAGAGAGCTAGTTTTCATTTCCACGAGTACAAATTTTGCTACCGGCATTATATTTAAATGTTTAATGATGCAATGGATATCAACAACAGAAGTTAAAACTACATTATTTACATTCAACGGATATTTGTCCTCATCTTGTTTGTTGTTAACACAACGTTTCGGCTGATATACCCTCCAGCCTTCTTCAGGTGTCTTGGGGGAAATTTCGAACCTGGGTTCTCATTCCTAAGGTATTTTTCGATATTATTATTATTATTGTTATTGTTCAGGTCACTGCTTGGAATTGAACTCGGTGTCTTGGGGTTAGTAGCCCATGCTCTTAACCCCAAGATTCAGAGTTCAATTCCAAGCAGTGACCTGAACAATAACAATAATAATATTGAAAAATACCTTAGGAATGAGAACCCAGGTTCGAAATTTACCCAAGGCACCTGAAGAAGGCTGGAGGGTATATCAGCCGAAACGTTGTGTTAACAACAAACAAGATGAGGACAAATATCCGTTGAATGTAAATAATGTAAACAATTCCTCATCTCTTAGATATAGAACAGAAGTTAAAACTATTCCAAGATAGAAAATTACAGTAAATCATTTATTATTTCCATTTTGCTACCCATTTGAATGTTGTGCAATTGTACAGAAAACAAAATATCCTTATATTCAAATCAATTACTAGTGGTGGTCAGCAGGTATAGTAAGTATCTGAAAAGTATAAGGCCTGACACAGGTGAGGTTCTGATTGCATGCTTTGGATGATATAGGACATCATGCATTGAAACTTCATCACAGATAAGCCATTGCAAAGCTATGGAGAAAGTAAACATCATTCAAATCTCTTTTTGGTGAGCTGAAATGAAGCTCCTCTTTCTATTTTATATTTGAAAGATACAGGCATGGCTGTGTGGTTAAGAAGTTTGCTTCTCAACCACATGGATATGGGTTCAGTCCCACAACATGACACCTTAGAAAACTGTTTTTTAAAATAGCCCCAGGCTAGCCAAAGCCTTGTATGTAGATTTGGCCAACAGAAAAGAAGCCTGTTGTAAACAAGTGTCATATGAGCAGAATCATTCATTTCTAATATTCTGCAAAAACATGTCTGACCATGGGAAAATACTACTTTGCTTTGCAAACAGGTAAGGGTTGTTGACAGGAAGGGCATCCAGCCACAGAATATCTGCCTCAATAAACTCCTTCCAACTCCTGCAAGTATGGAAAAGTGGATGCTATTATGATGATGATGGTTTGAAAAGTTTAGAATCATGAAATGGTGAACTTTAGAGAAATATTTGCTCTCAAGTCATCTACAATACAGAAATTTGTAACATCATCTTGTAATAATGCTAACGGGGGAAAATTTTTTAAATAACAAAATTAAAAAAAAAAACATTTTGTTATTAAAGGTTTTATCATGAGGATATTTTTATTGAGAAAAATTCCTAGTTTATATTGTTTAGTTATAAACCCTGCCAAAAGATTTTTGTCAGAATCTCCCGATACATGACTTAACAAGAAAAAGACGAAAGGAGAGGAAAATCTAAATGCTTCCAATTGGGTCCCTTATCACAATTATCATGCCCATAATTATTAATATCATCATCATCGTCATATATAAAAATTTTTTTTATTAGAAGTATATTGAAATTCCTCACTGTAAACTGACAGTTATTTTGTAGCGACATTTTAATTTTAGGACAGTTAAAATGGGCTCAATCCTTATTGAAAGGTTATCTTGCCTGCCCACTAACTTCCACAGATTCTCATATGTAAAAAAATAAAAGAAGAAAAATTTACTAAGCTCTAAGAAAAGATTATCCAAGAAATAAGAATGAAAATGTAAGTGAAGCAATATCTTAGTCATTGCATATTTTTTCCTCATGTTCCTATCATTTTTTTTTTATTGCAGAAGGCTTGGCTGCATAGTTAAAAAGATTTGCTTCCCAACTATGTGGTTTCAAATTCAGTCCCACCTTGAGCCAGTGTCACAAAAACTCATCATATATATATATATATATATAAAGTGGAAAATAAACAGCATTATCACTCAACTCATATAGTTGAGTTATATTCATGTTACTTTCGTGGACAAGAAAAATTTTTTTTTTAAATGGCCAGCTCTTTGGACATTTGGATTAGGCACAGGAGTGGCTGTGTGGCAAGTAACTTGTTTACCAACCACATGGTTCCGGGTTCATATCCACTGCATAACACCTTGGGCAAGTGTCTTCTACGATAGCCTCGGGCCGACCAAAGCCTTGTGAATGGATTTGGTAGACGGAAACTGAAAGAAGCCTGTTGTATATATATATATATATATATATATATATATATATATATATGTATGTATGTGCATATGTTTGTGTGTCTGTGTTTGTCCCCCCAACATCGCTTGACAACCGATGCTGGTGTGGTTACATCCCTGTAACCTAGCGGTTTGGCAAAAGAGCTCGATAGATTAAGTACAAGGCTTACAAAGAATAAGTCCTGGGGTTGATTTGCTCAACTAAAGGCAGTGCTCCAGCATGGCTGCAGTCAAATGACTGAAACAAGTAAAAGAGGGACAGGTAGATGTACAATTACTACATACGTGTTACAATTCTACGGACAACACACACAGAGGTGTATCTCTACCACATCATCAATCAGCTGATGGAAGAGGGTTAACTACAAAAAATATACTAAGGAAAGCAGAATCTGAGATTTACAAAAAAGGAATGGAATAGAATGTTGTGTTAGTGATGTCTGTTTCAAAGACAGTGAAGGGATATGGCCCTTCAAAATAAACCTAAAAATTTATAGGACTACAACATAGTGCTACAGATCTTACTTATATTCAACTGTTTTTGAGGCATAGCAAGATGAATTCTCAATGTGCTATTTATTGCTAGAAGCCTATCTGACCCTATTAGTCAATTGCAGGTTGAACAGGAAGCTAATGTAATCGGGTAATTAGCCCTAACCACTGGAACCTGGTGGGACTGGAATTCAGAACACAAAGAGACTGAATAGCTACTGCATACTATCTCATCAAATGCTCTAATAGGTTTGTCCATCTATAGTCCTGGATTGGTACTTTATCAACCAATGCTGAAATGAGCAAAAGCGAAGTTGACCCTGGTAGGATATGAACTAGATTAAACTCTTTAACTCTGTCAAATATGTTTGTTTATTTGTGTTGAATTAATCCTGCATTATCTCATAGCTCAGAGATTTCAATGGTGTAATTGTTTAGTTTTAGAATGACATTGTAAGATTGAGGTGAGAAGCTGGATCTGGCCAGTTTCAACATTAAACAGGTTAAATATTTCGGCCAGATATGGCCGGTTTGAATGCTAAAGGATTAATATGGATATATAATTGTTTCAAATTTTGGCACAAGAGCAGCAATTTTTGAGGGAGAAGGAAGTAGAATACATCAACCCCCCCCCCCCCCACTCCCAGTACTCAACTGGTACTTACTTTATAGCTCCAAAAGGATGAAAGACAAAGTGGGCTTTGGCAGAATTGGAGCTCCTAACAGAGATGGGAAAAATGCTGTTAAGCTCATCACCTCCATATGCGAACATAACTGAATGTAAAATGAAAATCTGAGGACAAATCAACATGGAGGAAGTGGAGCCATAAAAAACCATTACAGAGTATCATGGCAGAAATTTGCCACACATGAAGAATGAGACACATTGAAACCTATAGCTATTTGTTCAGCAACAATACCAGTGTTAAATATTTTCAAAAATCTGAAGATAAGACATTCCTTTGTTCTACACACACGATATAAACTCTGCTTTCAATAATTCAGCAAGTTGTGTACTTGTATGTGTTTAAGACCAAAGGTTTTAATGTTAGTAAAGATACTTGTTATTCTCCCCATGTCTACATTCCACTATCACGAGGGTGTAAATAGCCATATAGAGATAGGAAAGCTGATAAAAATCTGACTTAATAATAAAATAAAATACAAGAGAAAAGAGAGAGAGGGAGAGAGAGAGAAGTGTGAGATAAATACAAATATATGAGTGTGTGCGCACACACACGCGCACGCACACACACATACAGTAGCAGGGATGGGTAAGTAGACAGAGAGAGAGAAAGATCACAGATAAAGCACGGACACATGAAAGCAATGTCACAATATGAATAACAACAACAAAAACGAATTTCCTTATTTCTTTTTTATGCGTTTCACTATTACATATATGAAGACAGTGCAGTGGAAGATGCAGTTAATTACTGATATTAAGTATTTAATCTCGTTCTTTTTAAGTTCTGAGTTCAAATCTCACCATGGCTAATTTTGCCATACATTCTTTGAGAGTAGGTTAAAAATCATTATTGCATAGCGGCTACAAAATCCTAACTGCATGGTTGGTTCAATTAGTTATAAATCCTTCAACTTTACAAAATTGTGGCCTTGTGCCAATGTAAACTTTTCATATCTCGTCACTGGCACCATCTGTAAAACTACTTCCCAGTGATTCTGTGCATCTACTTGTCTGTACTAGTAGAGATTGGTAACCTAAGCAGTACTAAAGATGTCTGCAAACCACTTAATATGATGTGGAAACCTACATATGTACGAGCTTTAAAGCAATATGTCACAAATATATATTTTTTTCAACTAACGCCCGAGATATGCGGTGCACTGTTATACTCAAGAAGACCCGCCCACAACAGAGGTCCCACGTAAGACCTGCCCACAACTAAGGTGCCATGTGAAAAGCACCCAGTATACTCTGTGAAGTGATTGGTATCAGGAAGGGCATCCAGCCATAGAAACCAAGTCAAAACCGACTATGGAATCTAGTATGGTCCCTGATCTTGCCAGTTCCTGTCCAACCCATGCTAGTATGGAAAATGGACATTAAATGATGATGATCTCCTTTCTTTCACTAACACTTTTTCTATGGCCCCTTTGTTTATGATCCAATGTTCCCCTGTCTCCATTTTTAATTGTACATAGGTGTAATATCGGGTCAGAGTAATTTAGTTCCAAGTACTACTAGTTTTATGTGGGTGATTAAATCAGCGCCACTCTACTATAAGTGAGTACTACAAACATAGGTAATATATATTTCGTTTTGTTTATTTACTTTTATTTTTGCTTTCTTTTTTGTTTCAGTCATAGAACTGTAGCCATGCTGGAGCACTGCCTTGAAGGGTTTGGTTGAACAAGCCAACCCCTGTACTATTTTAAGTCTGGTACTAATTATGGGTCCCCTTTTGCTGAACCACCAAGTTACAGGGACATTAACAGACCCACATTGGTTGTCAAGTAGTGGTGGGGGATAAGCATAATGACAGGTACACACATACATACTGGGCTTCCTTCAGTTTCTGTCTACCAAATCCAAACAGAAGGCTTTGATCAGCCCAGGACTAAAATAGGAGACACCCACGGTGCTATACAGTGGGACTGAACTTGGAACCATGTTGTTGAAAGCAAACTTTTTACCACACAACCACGCCCACGTTTTGAAGTCTTATTATTGCCAATGTTGTTATTATTGTTGTGACTGTAGCAAACAAGCAGCGTATCAGAGAATTAAATTATTATTTTTTTTTTTTTTTGTAAGTTAGCATTTAAATAGGAGACAAGGACTAAAGAAACTGCACAAATGTCTCTACCACACTTCCCTACTACCCATTTTAGAAGTACTGGTTTTAAGAGTAGTGTGATAAGCACGAAAGCTTTCACTAATGAAGCCAAGTACTGAAGTAACCAGTGAAATTTCCATACTTAGTATTTAGTCATCAGAATTGTGTTAGTGCCTTAAGCAGCCCAGTCTATTTATTTAACCCATTTGTTATGATATTTCTGTTAAAATATAGTGCTTTTAAAATTTATTTTAAAATTTAAAAAAATTAAGAAAATAACTTATTATTGATATAACTCTTAAGGCGGTGAGTTGGCAGAATTGTTAGTATGTCAGATAAAATGCTCAGCAGCAATTCATCTGTTTTACATTCCGAGTTCAAATGCGGCCAAGGCTGACTTTGCCTTTCATCCTTTTGGGGTTGATAAATTAAGAACCAGTTGACCACTAGGGGGATGTAATCGACTTCTCATGAATATGCTGACTTTGAACCAAAATTTGAAACCATTATTAATCTGGTGCTTGAATCAAAGCTTAACATGAAATTTTGATGGACGGCTTTAATTTAGATCACTTTAAAGCAGGAAGTTTGTTTTCTAGAACCAAGAAGGAGTAATCTCAAGTGGGTTGGTATCAAAAGGAGAGACGATTAAATCATCTGAGAAATAAGTACTGAGCTTAAGACAGTTGTGCAGAAATACAGTGGATGAGCAAATAAGGGACTGAACTCCCATTTCATAGATTCTTAGTTTGCATATGAGGTAAGGGTTTTTTTTTTTATTGTCTACTTGGAGGCATTGTGGGTCACATTATAGAAAGCCAGAAGAAATGTTATTAAGACTTTTGTTCAACATGCTAACATTTCTGCCAACTCTCTACCTTCAACAACAACAATAATAATTTCAAATTCAGCCACCCTGATACCAATGCAATTGCCCTCTCCCCCAACTGTTGCCCTACAATCTACAGATGTATGCACAGAGCAGGTCCATTCATACAGACCATGCACATTACTCTCATTCAACATTCAGTAAGTTTACTAGGGAGGCAGTACTTCCCTCTCCACCCTTGTTTTTCTTTTAAAATAAAACTTGAGAAAGCTGATGAGGATCACATGGTCAAAGAGGAACATATCTGCTTTAATCACTAGACAATTCTTATGTTCTTCCAGCATGCTCATATTTCAATGTTGATTTATTCTGAATGTGTGTGAGTGCATTTGAAGGTTCAATCAAGGTCCTTATCTTCATGCAGTGTGTATGGCTGTATGCAAGTCTTGTCAACATGATGGAACTCAAACTTCATCAGCTGATACTAATTAGAGAATTTGAACTCAGTATAGAAAGCTAACAAAACATTTGTTAATTTTACAATGTATCCATTATTTAGAGTAGGGGGTCACCAAAGGGGTGTCCAATGGGCCCCCTAAGGGTCGGCAAGGAATTAAAGGGGGTCGAATTGGGGTCGGCATGTGAAAGACCAGCCCACCCAGATGAACTGCTTGAAATTCTTTGTCTGCACCATCCTCATCTCTCACATTGATGTTGTTAATTTCAATAAAAGATATTCCAGCAATATGATGCATTTTTCACATTTTCTAACCGTGAAAACAATTTCATAAAAATTGAAAGTCAAATACTGTATACTCATACATGTAATTTTAAATATAAAAAGTTTGTTCTCTTCAATAGAATTTCTTAATTTGTTGTACATGTATATTTTAGCTAACATTTTAATAGCCAGCATCAGTACCTGGTATGCGTTTAAGATATGGTATGGTAAGGTAGGGTATTAAGATATTTTAAATGAGGAGGGTGGTTGAAGTGGAAGGAAAAGTGGCTAAAGAAGGTCGATAGTCAAAAAAGTTTGGCAAGCCCTGGTTTAGAGCATGACAAGATACCTTTTTTTAATCCTTTTGATACTAACCTAACCAAAGCCACTCCTGGTTGTATGAGACAAAACTTCCTGTTGTAAAGAAAGCTAAAATTAAAGCCTGCCCAAGACCATCCTTGATTCTATAATACAAGCTTCTTGTTGCAAAGTAATCTTAAATTGAAACCTTCCATCCAGATTTATGTCATGTTCCAAACACCAGCTCAACCATATTTCATTATTCTCAAAATTAAAACAAAGGTAGTCTATTTCAACAGAAATACAGTAACAGAAGGATTACACCTAACTGGATTAAGTAATTTGAGAATTCTATGCTTGGCTAGACATAGCATAGCACTGGTGATGAGAAAAACTCCATGACTGTTTTAGTTTACAGTCCAACACCATCCCAGACTGCATAGAATGTGGTTGGCAGACAGTTCTACTACTGGATAGGGTTGTCAGTGTATTGTAAACTTCTGTATTCACTTGTTTGTCTATATTTATATTTATGTGTGTGTGTGTGTGTGTGTGTGTGCACGTGCATTTGCTTGTTTGTTTGTTTTTACAGCAGTTTTTCCATGCTAGCATCAGTGGGGTGAATATATTTTTGAGGCAAGTAGTTATATAATGTTCTTGCTGGTATAGTCAAATAGATCACTAAGAAGTAGCTACAGACATGGTGCCAGTGATACAATATGAAAAGTCAACCACACTTTCAGCAGTTAAGTTTAGCATTTACACATTTACTGTAGCAAGCAACAAAAAGCTAATTAGAAATAATTATTTAGAGAGGGAAAGATAACATTAGCTCAATGAACAATGCAGTTTCAATCATTTTAGAAAGCACATGAGAAACATGTACAGATGTTCCAGTTTTATTAGCTCTCATTAGCAAAGCACAAACTTTGTCATACATTTAATGAGGTAGTAATAAAAGAATCATTGTAGATTTAAATATTGTGCACGAGTAGACATGACTATGAAAGTATTAAAAGAAATTCCTCAGCAAATTTAATATAGTTAGCATTAAAAAAAAGAAGCTAATTAAAAAGAAGAATGTTGCTTCTCCATAGATACGTAGGACTCATATTTGATTTCAGTCATTGGACTACGGCAATGCTGGACCACTGCTTTGTAGAGTAAGCCAAACAAATTGACTACTGTCATTATTTTAAGTCTGGTACTTATTCTATTGGTTCCTACTGCTGAATTGCTAACTTACTGGGATGTTAACAAACCAACACCAGTTTTCAACTAAAGGGAAAACAAACCTACACATGCACAATGGGTTTCTCAGTTTCTCTCTCCCAAATTTACTCATGAGGCATTTGTCTGTTTGGGGTTATAACAGAAGCTTGGCCAAGGAGCTGCATAGTGGGACTGAACCCAAAACAACATGGCTGTGAAGCAAACTCCTTAACCACATAGCCATATATGTCTCATGTAGGAGAAAAAAAAAAAAAAAAAAGAAAGTCATGTGCAAAGTCTAAATAATTTGAATGACCTCATTCTGGGTATTAACTTTAATTTGGTTTTAGATTTGTTTTAAAATTCATACTCTAAATTTATATACTCTTTTTAATTATATTTTCCATTTATTCATTTCACACAACGCAAATTTCTATGAAACATCAACGAGAAATTTTTCCAAGAATCAGATAAGGAAAACTGATAACAAATGACGAAGAATAACCCAGAGTGACAATATATGAGTAATATCTGCTGACTAGTTTCTCATTATTTAAAGAAAAACTATTTGGTATCACTGCACATAAGTCGGTCCAAGAATATGTTAATACATGTTCAACACTTGGCAGCTCTTAGTTCCCACAGTTTTATTGCAGTTGTTAATTTAAATAAACAAATAAATAGAATATCAGTTGAGCTAGAAACTAAACAAAGATATGTAGAACTAAATATAAAATGCTAAAGTAGGCTGCAACATGTGCTACATAAATTATGGAGAAATTGTGTCAGGATTAATGCAATGTCTGCAAAATTTACTGCTTGGTTAATTAGAAATTTGTTATAACTCTACAAGATTTTTCTATAGTAATTACTCTTATTTTACTGAATGTCATTTCAGCATCTCCACAAACATAGAACTACAGAAAAGATAGAAGGAAAATGTTTGGTATGGGAATATGGTTAAAAAGATTGCTTTCTGACCATGTTTTTTTGGGGTGTTTAGCCCCACTGCATGGCACCTTAGGCAAGCCCTAGGCCATTCAAAATTTTGTGAGTGGATTTGATAGATTGAAAATGAAAAAGCTCACTGTGTGTTTGTGTGTGTGGGTGCACGCGTGTGCATGTGCCCATCTATTGATGTCTTGACATCATGTGCTGTTTGTTTCCAGTTTTCTATGAGAAACATGTCTGGCCATGTGGAAAAAACATTACTTTGCTTGAAAACAGGTGAGGATTGCAACAGGAAAGGCATCTGGCCACAAAAAATTTGCTTCAGTGAATTATGATTCCGTTTCAGATATCTTCACATCAGCAAGATGAATTCTGTTGAAGGCATCCAGGTACCATGTGATTGATTAAAGCAGTAGATCTAAACAATGCACTGTAGCGCATGCAAGTGTAGTCTAGGTACACTGTGGACGTTTAAGAATATATGATAATTTGACTCTTTAGCATTTAGAATGCTCTGATAAATGTAATGCTTATTTATTCACTTTGTTTTGAATTAATCATGTATTATCTCATAGCTTCAAGATTTTGATGTGACTACGTTCATTTTTAGGATGACATTGCAGGGTAGGTGTGAGAGGCTGGATTTGGTCAGTTTGAGCATAACACAGGTAGAATACTTGTGCTGGATATGGCTGGTTTAAATGCTAAAGGGTGACAGGTAGCTGCTCAGCCATGATGCAAGGGATTAAAAATTGGAAAAACAATAGTAATTCTTTCTACATTTGGCACAAAGTCTGAAATTGTGTGTGTGTGTGTGTGTGGCGGGGGGTTGAGGAAGGGCTAACCAGTTACATTGACCCCAGGGCTCAAATGGTACATTGCTTTATTGACCCCGAAAGGATGAAAAGCAAAGTTGATCTTGGCAACATCTGAACCCGGAAGGTAAAGCCAGAACAAATACCACTAAGCATTTTTGTCTGGCATGCTAGCAGTACTGCCAGCTCTTTAATAACCACTGGAAAATGCATGAACATCAACAGTTCCTAATTAGCCCTTTCTTTGAAATACAGAACTGTTGTTTCCTTATGGATGAATAGTCTTATACTTCTAAGTGTTAACCAGTCAACCATGAAATGAAACTGGTACACACCCACTCACCCTGTACAACCACTTCCAGACCATTTTTTAAATTTTTTTATTATTTAATCTCACATTTATGTATTTGTTATTTATTTCAATATTTCTTGTTCCTATTTCCACAGATTCTGAAATTCTATAAATCTATGTTGAAAATCTTTAACATCAAATAAATAAGAAACATCGAAAGAGACGATAAACTATACAAAAATTAAACAAACGATATAAAGATTTCTGTTTATCGATGTGTGAAACCAATTCGCTAAAGAAGTAATAAACTTCTTTTGAAAGCAAAAATGCTCTTCTGCTTCACATAGCTAATTTTTAATTTCTTCCAATATTACCACTGTCGTTGCATTACATTGTACCCCAAGGTAAGGCATATTGTTGTCTTGTTGTTGTTATCGTTTTCTCATTTTAACTCATTTGCATCATGGCTGAATGGCTACTATTAGGTAGGGCCATACATCTGCTCGAATACTGCATAGAAATATTTAAAATGGCAGAACATTCCAACCCAAGCACACGCACACACACACATTCAGATGCTCCAGACCACTATACACCTCACACTACCAAAATTCTAGATTTGACATACATTCAACAGCATCCAAAAGTAACTAAATAAAAAACCCATCCATCTGATATGCAATGCAATCTCTATCTCTTTTGCTTCTACAACAATTCAAGTTTTGTTGAACTTGCCAACAATGCACCTGCCACTCCATTTTATTTGAAGTAGTTACTTCTTCGCAAAGGCAAAGTATAGAGCCTCTTTGTGGTTGGTTCAGCCTGCTTAAAATAGCAGCCAAATGTCCTCAAAAAAAAATTAAAAACATCCAATCACCATAACCCTTTAGTGTTCATATTATTTTGTGAAACATAATGCTTTTTTATTTAAATTGTGTTGGATTTATGCATTATCTCATAGCTTAGAGGTTTTGATGATGTGGTTGTTTATGTTTAGAATGTTAGTGTAGGTTATACATGAGAGGTTAGATATGGCTAGTTTGAATGTAAAAATGTAGTATGTTTGAACCAGATTTCGCTGGTTTAAATGCTAAAGGGTTAAATAAGAAAAGAATAATAATAAAAAAAGGATAACTTATTTCTACATACAATGTGCCTGAAAAAAGGATGAGATGGCCACAACTGGAACACCTTTAATAATATGTCTACTCAGTCAGGGCTGACTGGGACATAAACAAGTTGCATCAGTAAGAATTGCGTACTAGCTAAAACACTTTGCTCATGCCAACTTGCTGACTCATGTCTGTGACTTCTCTAATTACTAAACAGTATATATTACAATAATACTATTAACCCTTCTCACATTGGCCCAAGATCCACTGAGGCTAATTACTGTTGTCAGAGCAACAACTGTCAATACCCAATTGGGTTATTGATTTGACATTCAAATTCTCAATGTGTTTCTAAAGACAGACAAGCTTCCCAGAATCAGTGACATCCACTCAGTCCATGCTGGATGAATATTCTTTTCTATTCTAGGCACAAAGCCCAAATATGTTGGAGTGGGGGGGGGGGCAGTTGATTAGATTGACTCCAGTACGCAACTGGTACTTAATTTATCGAACCCCGAAAGGATGAAAGGCAAAACCAACCTTAGCGGAATGTTAAAAGATAAAGGAACAAATAGAGGAGATGTGAACTGTGCATGCAGTTGTGTGGGCAACCTACCTGGAAATACACCAACTCAGTGAAGAAACAAGAAATAGGGGAGTGGATGCTCTTGACTCTGGCTGCAGACAATGTCTCCAGAATTAGCACAATTAAAAATATGTCAATCCATGGTACAAACAGATTAGTATGAGGAAGAGTATCCTCCCATAAGAACTATACTAACATGACATACACAACAATAAAAATTGCTGTGTGATACATAGCAAAGGTGTGCAACAGGTGATGAGATAACTGTAGGACTTGTCCAACCCATATTAGCATAGAAAACCAGATGTATGATAATGTATATGCCTTATATATTGAAGGTAGATGTGAGATACTTTAGTTTGTTTGCCTGGAAATCAAGAACATATCAACTGGTACTTATTCTTTCAGTCTCTTTTGTAGAAACTCTGCCAAATCAGATTGGAGCCTGGTGTAGCCATCTGGTTTCACCAGTCCTCAGTCAAATCGTCCAACCCAAGCTAGCATGGAAAGCAGATGTTAAACGATGATGATGATGATGATGATATATATGTGTGTTTGTGTGTGTGTGTGTGTGTGTGTGTGTGTGTGCATGCGTTAGCCACATACCCTTTCAACTGCTAACCTTTATACGTTTTTCAAGTAAAGGCCTCTTATTTCATACATCATGGAGGACACAAAGGGAGTGGATGATTTGTTGACAGAAGTGATAACAACAACATAGTCTATAAATTGCAACTGCCATACAGTATGAAAGTAAGCAAACATAGACACACTAACATGACAGGCTTCTTTCAGTTTCTGTAGACAAAATTATCCCAGAAGCCTTTAGTTGTCCTGGGGTTATAACAAGATATTTTCTCAAGGTGCTGCATCGTGGGATGCACTGAACCAGAAACTGCATTGTCAGGAAACAAACTTCTTTTGCATTTGATGTGTAGCATTGAATTCAAAACTTTCTGGATGTAAGTCACATAGGAAGGGAAGAGGTACAATAAAACATCAGTTTGCACTTGCTATAAATCAAATCCACCTATTCTACAAGTCAAAGCAGAAACCTCAACATAATTTCTCAATCTGCTAGACATAGCAACTAAATCGCCTTCAAATCATAACCTTCTGTCATAAAAGGTTACATTGGACAATGTAATTCTTGATGAAAAAAACAAAAAAAAAAAAAGACAGGAGGCCCATGACAAGATTGCCTTTTATCATAAATCAACTCAAACAGATGCTATTGTTGCTTAGATGCTAAACAACAATAACATCTAACAGCACGTTTTTCTTCTTTACAACCTCTGTGACGGTTGTCCTGCGAACAACTCCTCACCATGTAAACATTTTATAGCATCCATATCAATACAGTCACCTCTCAGCAATCAATCTATTTGTTATACAATTTTCCCTCTTGCTCTACGTCCATTTACGCTCAAGTCTACATTGCTCAACTACATGTCATGTTATCCAATCATTCCTCAAATGCTGCAAAACTGTAGAATACAAAAAAAAAAAAAAAATCCCACCAAAAACATGCAAAGTATTTTAGTATACTCACATAACCTGCCATCCACTGATGATGAAGCTAAGCCATCAGATTCTTCATCAGGTGGCTTGGAGCTTTCAATATTATAGTAATCCGGTCTCCTCCTTGGGATGGTATTATCCACAAAATAAGTGCCATCCTCATCTTTGTAGTTTCCTAAATTTGCAGGATGTCCACTCACTGGATCATTGATATAGTCAGCTGGAAATTCATTTTTGCCATATTTTTTGTCCCGGTCAAGCTCCCGATATGATGGAGGTCCTTCACCATATTGATTTGGAACTGAAAAAATAAATTTTTGGGAAAATCAAATATAAATTTGAATAGCATAGATCATAATTTAAAATAATTTCTTTTAAACAGCTTTCTCTGTCTCCCCCACCAATTCCTCATTGATTAAGCCCCCACCATCCATTTCTTTTTCTTATCTTTAATATATATCTTTATCTTTTACTTGTTTCAATCATCAGACGGCAGCCATGCTGGGGCACCAAATTGAAGGATTTTCTTTTTAAGCCTGGTACTTATTCTTTCAGTCTCTTTTGCCGAATCACTAAGTTATGGAGATGTAAACACACCAACACCGGTTGTCAAGCAGCACTGGGGAACAAGCACACACACACGTGTGTGTGTGAGTGTGTGAGTGTGTGTGTGTGTGTGTGTGTGTGTGTGTGTGTGTGTGTGTGTGTGTGTGTGTATATATAATGTGAGATCAATAACATAAGTAGCAGAATTAAACAACTAACAAGTTTAAAGACTGATATGATTGTCTAGTAGCTTCAATCATGCTACTCCAGCATATCTGCAGTCCAGTGACTGAATCCAGGAAAAGAATACAAGAACATCATGAGAAATGGAAAACTGTTTCTGTCTGGAGGCCTTCATTTGACATATGTCTCACAGACAGAAAGACAATCATGCAGAAACACACAGAAAGAATTGTTTTATCTTGCAAATCAGGAATTGGCATCATTTATATATACATATTCAATCTTAACATCATTATCAAGGAATGTGATGTTGTTATTTGTAGATCTGATATCATTTTACAACCATCAGCAGACAATGATACCAGTGTAGCTTATATGTTATCAATATTACTGCCACAGGGAAAAAAAACTTACCAAATCAGCAGAAATGGTACAGTTACAATTATGACTATGATCACATGACAGTTTGTTTACATATTAACAGCAAGTAGCAATAATAACAACAACAACAACAACGCTTTCTATTATAGACACAAAGCCTGAAGTTTTGTGGGAAAGGGCTAGTCAATTACATTGACCCCAGTACATGGCTGGAAGTTATTTTGTCGCCCCAGAAAGGATGAAAGGCAAAGTCAACCTTGGTAGAATTTGAACTCAGAACATAAAGACAGTCGAAATGCTGATATGCACTTTGTCTGGCATGCTAACGATTCAGCTAGCTCACCACCACTTACTACTACTTATAATAATAATAATCATCATCATCATCATTGCCGTTTAATGTCTGCCTTCCATGCTGACACGGGTGGGACGGTTGGAGTGACTGCTTTGGCAGGATTTTTACAGCTGGATGTCCAAACACTCAGCAGATTGGGCTTAGTGCTTTTGATGTGGCACAAGCACAGGCGAGGTCAGTTTTGACAAGGTTTTTACAGCTGGATGCCCTTCCAAACACCAACCCCTTTACAGTGTGGACTGGATGCTTTTTAAGTGGCACCTGCACTGACAGGGTCACCAAGTACATTGCAAGACATATATATATATATATATATATATATATATAAATATAATAGTATCAAGGCCAGAAATCTTAGAGGGAGAGAGTTACTTGACTGGTACTTAATTTATTCTGCTCCTCCAAAGGGATAAAAGGCAAAACTGTCTTTGGCAGTATTTGAACTCAGAATGTAAAGTGTCAGAAGAAATGCCACAAAGTACTTTGTCTCATAAACTAAACAATTCTGCTGGTTCACCATCTTAACAATAACACAGTGACTTGTGTAGAAGAGAAGAAGGAATGTACATAACTGTGAAGAGAACTGCAATGTTATGACAACAGGTATTCTAGTACCAGGCTAGCAAAATCAAAGAAGTACTTGAAAGAAACCCTCTGTGCGTGTGTATATGTGTCATCATCATCATTTAATGCCTGCTTTCCATGCCAGGAGGCTGTACCAGGCTCCAATCTGATCTGGCAAAGTTTCTACAGCTGGATGCCCTTCCTAATGCCAACCACTCAGAGAGTAGTGGGTGCATTTTATGTGCCAGTCAGGCAACAATGGCATCGGCCATGCTTGAATGGTGCTTTTTACATGCCACTGGCATCGGCCATGACTATTATTTCACTTCGCTCAACAGGTCTTCTCAAGCATAGCATATTGCCCGACAATTGAATGGTACTTTTAAATGGGCCAGCTATGCAACACTGGCATCAGCTACAGTTATGAACTCACTTGGCTTACTGGGTCTTCTCAAGCACAGCATATCTCCAAAGGTCTCAGTCACTTGTCATTGCCTCTGTGAGGAACAATGTTCGAAGATTGTGCTTTACCACCTCACCCTATGTCTTCCTGGGTCTGCCTCTTCCACAGGTTCCCTCTGCAGTTAGGGTATGACACTTCTTCACATAGCTGTCCTCATCCATACGCAAAACATGACCATACCAGCACAATCATCTCTCTTGCACACCACATCTGATGCTTCTTATGTCCAACTTTTCTCTCAGGGCACTTACTCGTCATATATGCACACTGATATTGCACATCAAAATGGAGCATACTAGCTTAATTTCTTTCAAGCCTATGCCGTATAGCAAGGCTGTTTGCACACATGCATCATACAGTCTACCTTTCACTCCTTTGTTACCAGCAGAGATAAGAGCTCTCTGAACTTTGCCCAGTCTATTCTTATTCTAGCAGTTACGCTCTCAGAGTGTCCACTCCTGCTACTGACTTGGTCACCTAGGTAACAGAAGCTATCAACTACTTCTAGTTTTTCCTGGCATGTGATGAAATCTGTTTTCTGTACATTTTCAGTGTTCATTGCCTCTGTGCATCCGCAATAAATCCTCTCTTTCAGGCATCCATGATTGAGACCTTTCTGCGCCTGGCCATTCAAAGTAGACCTCATACATGGTTCCAGCAAGATGGGGCAACTGCTTATACCACAACAGAAATGGCAGTGCTTTGCAGAGAGAATAATCTCCTGCTACGGCAATGTCAACTAGACTTCACGTTCCCCGGACCTTACTGACAACATCCCTGTACATGGCTGAGTGTATGTGTGTATATTTGTGTCTCCATTCAGGAGACACCCACACACATGACAGGCTTCTTTCAGTTTCTATCTTTCAAAACCACTCACAAGGCTTTTGTTGGCCCAGGTCTATAGTACCACAAACTGGGATTGGACCAGCAACCACATGGTTGGGAAGCAAGCTTCTTACCACACAGCCATGCTTGCATCTAAATTCTCTAAATTAAATAACTATCTTCGCTTTTTAATTCTTATGTGGTTATTGTGTTTGGAACTAACAGTAATAATTAAAACTGAAGCTTACCTAGTATTTAAATTGTGTTTCACTACAGACCAAGTTAAAAAACAAAGTTAAATGTTATTTTGCTAAAAGCCATTATTGTGTTTTTTTTTCTTAGATTGCATTATGGCTGTGGTGGTGGCTTTAAATAAACTCAATTTTCAGCTGTACGTAACTTCTGATTAGTTAGAACTACTTGCTAAGATGTATGTGACAAAATGAATGAAATCAAACAAAATAAACTAAGAACATATAAAAGAAACACATGCTTCATCACCATCATCATTTCATTTAATATTTGTTTTCCATGCTGGCATGAGTTGCATGGTTTGTCAAGAACCGACAAGCTGTAATGTTAGTTTTAATAAAGCATTCAGTACACTGTGGACAGGTTGGCATCAGGAAGGGCATCCAGCCATAGAAACCTAGCCAAAACAGATTACGGAATCTGGTGTGGTCCCTGGTCTTACCAGTTCCTGAAAAGCTGTTCAACCCATGCGAGCATGTAACACAGATGTTCAATGATGATGAACTGGATGCCCTTCCTAACACCAGCCACTTTTACAGTATGTAATGGGTGCTTTTCCCCATGACACTGACACTCGTGCAGCCACCAAGTAAATTGCAAGAAAAGCTCTTGTGTCTGAGAGTAAAGGGGAGAGAATTAGAGGGAGAGGTGGCTTTATGCTAGATGTTGAGAGATCAAAGTATGACAGAGGGACAAGCACAAGCGTTTTGCCATAGAGGAGATACATAGCCACCCAGCATTATATAAGAATGGGTGGAAGTAGCTAGAAAAATGATAAAAATGGTGGTGATTAGTTGCCAAAGTAAACTCCCAAGGTACAAGAAGCTGCAAATAATTACATAATGTACCATATGTTTCTATATGTAATTAGACAGTTAACACAGACTTTAATTACTTTGATAAAATGAGTTGCCATAATTAATATGGATTGCTTCAGTAATTTTTACCTTCCCTACAGAATTATATTGTCAAGTGGAAACAAAAGTCAATATTATCGAAATGATATGATGGATTTTAAGCTGTGTGGTTTAGGTTATTTCCCACTAACTATGTGGTTTCAGGTTCAATTACACTGTGCAACTCCTTGGACAAGCGACTTCTACTGTAGCCCCATCCAACCAAAGCCTTGCGAGTTGATTTGGTAGATGGAAATTGAAAGGAGCTCATTGTATGTGTACATCAGGAACTACAATTGATGGTGACGTCACTTCTTTTGTCATGGCTTTGTGCCTTTGATGACATGTGAAATAAGAAAAACAGATAAGAGTAAAAAATAACAGGGAAAGGATCTAGCTGTGAAACTATAATTTCAACAGCATGGGAAAACAAACAGAGAAGTGAATGAACACAAAGAGAATGCAAAGAATAAAACTTACTATATCTATCACTTCCAACAGCTGGTGATGGTGTCTGTCGAAATGTAGACATCTCTGGTAATGGTGGAGGTCCATTATGAATTATGTCATCTTGAACTTGGTCCTTGAATAGGTCATCTGCAAAGGGATCAACCCTGACGGGAGGTAGACCTTGGTGTCGTTTGTCAACATCATCAATGCCATAAGGTAATCCCGGTTCCTGATGCGATGGAGAACCACGATACAAAAGGTCCAAACCATCGTCAGGGTATCTACCGTTGTTAGCCATGGGAAGCTTGTTGTATTTATCCAGAACAGGTTCGTTGTTGTGCCGCAAGTCGTAAGGCGATTCACGGTAAGAATTTGCATAACCAATAACAGGATCTCCAACAGGAGAATCACGATAGTGGGGGCTCACCACAGAACTGTGCACCGGGTGATCAAATGCATTGTTTTCATATGGAAGATGTCTCATGGCGGGGTCATTAGGGTAAACTTCTGGATAAGGGGGTAAATCTCCATATTGAATGTTTCCCCCTATCAATGGTGCGTTGTTGTGGTAATTACTGCGGTCATTATAATAATCAGTATCCCTGCAACAAAGAAAAGAGAAATCTAATAACACATATATCTCCCATATGTCTTCATCATTATCATCATCATCATCATTTAATGTCAGTCTTCCATGCTGACATGGGTTGAACAGTTTGACTGGAGCTGGTAAGCCAGAAGACTGTGCCAAGCTCCACTGTCTGCTTTGGCATGGCTTTTATGGCTGGATGCCCTTCCTAACACCAACTTCACAGAATGGAGAAGGTGTTTTTTTACATGGCACCAGCAAGGTCTGCTTTGGCATGGTTTTTATGACTGGATGCTCTTCTTAACACCAACCACTTTATGGAGCGGACAGGGTGCCTATCTCAGTTATTAATTGTAGGTAAGCATTTTGTGCACAGAAATTTGGTGTTTGTGCCAATCCATTTTATAAAATCTATATCGTAAATGAAGATGCAAAATAATTTGTGCATTTGATCTTTTCTCAGAAACTTGGACATGTTTCACAGCGATGGTAAAGAAGAGAAGATTAAACAGTTTAAGATCAGAGGAAGATTAAGTAAAACGCTGAAATATTTTAAATAAGATAGAATTCACCTAAAATATGTAAAATGGATTTGAAGAAACTAAATTTAAAATTGCACTTAGATAGAAGTACAACAATGATTGCCTAATATAGGCGCAAAGCCTGAAATCAGTGGACAGAAGTTAGTTGATTAAACTGGCTCCAGTACTTGACTGGTACTTTATTTTATTCATCCCAAAGGGATGAAAGATAAAGTTGATGTTTGTGGGATGTGAACTCAAAATCCTGAAGTCCTATAGCAAATATTGTGAAATTCTGGTTCCACAAGCTCCAATACCTTAAATGATAATAATAATGAGGGTTCTAAGCACTTGAAAGACTGAAAACTTGTGGATAAATAAGGGTAGAGGTAGTAACTCGCTACCCACATAAATCCTACTAGGAATAAGACTGAACCTGAGCCAAACCAAAATAATAACACTCCTTTCTACTATAGGCACAAGGCCCGAAATTTGGTGGGGAAGGGACTAGTTGATTACATTGACCCTTGTTTAATTGGTACTTAATTTATTGAGCCTGAAAGGATGAAAAACAAAAGTTGACCGTGGCAGAATTTGAACTCACAACAAAGATGAATAAAATACTGCTAAGCATTTTGCCAGGTTGCCAATAATAATAATAATAATGATATACAAGCTTGAGAGAGCTAGAACTTTCATACGTTGCAAATAATTCTTGACCTGCTAAAAACAGTAGTTAAATCTCACTCAAATTACATCTGACCATCTTGAAAAAATAAGAGTGGTTTTAGTAGACAGAAATTGAAAGAAGCAAGTTGAGTGTGTCTGTGCAAGCGTGTGCATGGGTGTGTCTCCTTGCACTGACATCATGTGATGGTAGTAAGCAGGTGTCATTCATTTCCAGTTTTCCATTAAAAACATGTCTGGCCAAGGAAAAATATCACCTTATTTGATAACAGTTAAGCGTTGGTGACAGGAAGGACATCCAGCTATTAGAAATATGTCTCAGTGATTTCCATCCAACCCATGCAAGCATGGAAAAGTTAATGTCATGATGACAATGGATCCCTAAAATAATAGGTGCCTTGGGAATGATACAACAAAGGCACAAGGAAATATATAACCAAAATCACCAGGACTTATATAAACAACATACAAAGAAATAGCATGACTAAGCACTGAAATACATATTCCATTATTAAATGCCCAATGCACATAGAGCTGCACTTAAACGTACTGTGGACATGTAATAAAATCAAGAATACTGGAATTAATAACACTAACGAATTTAGCAAAAAGTAAAACCTCAATTCCTAAAGCAATGGAACTTGGTTAGTCAGTGGTGCTGGCCATCAATAATAAGGCAGATTAATCAGAAATAACATGGTGTTATATCACAGCTGAACTAATCTGATGTTAGTCAGAAGTCCTGTATCACCATATTATGGCAATCAAGAGGAACGCCTTGGTTTCATGTCCTTCCGATCATATAGCCATTAATCCATTAGCTACCAGATGCTCATGATCTAATAATTCCTTTAGTGATGTTAATATGCCTGCGAATCATACTTATTTACTAAGCTAGCTAGCTAGCTTGTTCTCCATTTCCTTTCCACCCAGGAAAATAGTTGTCTGGAGATAGCACATGCATGTATTCACAGTTGTTTCGTGAGCTGTAACAGTTTAAAAGAGAGAACACACCCCATCCTCTTCTCCACAAACACTTATCTCCCTTTATATCAAGGAGATCCAAACCAATTTAGGTTTTATCACTATTATTCTGAAATGCAAATACACATACATGTAGAAAAAAAAAGTACAAAAACTAATGAATTGTGGGTAACTTTGTAAGTCATACTGACTCATTCATATAGAATGTGTAAACTACACATATTTTGACTGTCCAACATTATAAACACGACACATATGTATACACATATAATGCATGCAAATACTCAAGACATATATACACACACACATGCATGTAAATAGACATTTATACACAGTCACATACATACATGCAAATAAACACACATACACATCTATGTATGTATATATACACATGCAAACAGATATTCATGTATATGTACAGATACAGATACAAACTAAATGATATGCTTATACATGCAAACACACATATGAACATAGAGATATTACTCATCCACAAAATTGAAATTAAATTCATATAAAAGCAAATTCAAACATAAAAACATGGGGAGGTGGTAGGGAGAAATGACGGAGAGGAGAGGGAGATGAAAAGCTATCAAAGAAAACTATTAAAAAATATAAAATGAAATAACCAATAAATATAGAATACGAAGGAAAATGATGTGGGAGGGTGTTATTTTATAATTTTTAACTGAATGAGTTTGTAAATTATCAACATATATAATGGTTAATAAAGAGGAGAATATCTCAAAAAATAACAAAAAAAAAAACCCCATTTAACTCTCTTCACTGTTACCCTGACAGAAAATAACTATATTTATTCAGTAAAAAACTGAGGTCTGAAAGGAAGTGTTCTATGTAACCATCAGAACTATGGTGTAAACAAATGACTTTTGAAGAGTCAGTGTTTGGTAACCTGACATACCCAGCGCTAATGTGAAAGTAATGGAGAGAAAAAAAAAAACAACACACACACATGTAAGAGAGACAAGTTCTTAAATTTAGTAGGAATTCTTATTTCTTTATTGCCCACAAGGGGCTAAACATAGAGGGGACAAACAAGGACAGACAAAGGGATTGAGTTGATTACATCGACCCCAGTGTGTAACTGGCACTTAATTTATCGACCCTGGAAGGATGAAAGGCAAAGTCGACCTCGGCGGAATTTGAACTCAGAATGTAACAACAGATGAAATACCTCTAAGCATTTCGCCCGGCGTGCTAACAATTCTGCCAGCTCACCGCCTTTAGTAGGAATTCTTTTAACTAAGAACAAGGCTACTTTTCTTAATCTTTTAGCATTCAGAATACTTTTTTAAATGCAATGCTTGTTTATTCAGCTATTTCCACGAGGAGAATGCTAACAACAGACACGAGGAAAAGAACAAAAAGCCAGCAATAATTCTTTCTACTATAGGTACAGAGCCTGATATTTGGCAGAGAGGGGACTAGTCAATTATATCATCCTCAGTATTTGACTGGTAATTATTTTAATGACTCTAAATTGAAATGCAAAGTCAACCTCAGCATAATAATAATTTCAAATTTTTGCCACAAGGGCAGCTTGGGGGAGGAAATTAAGTTGATTACATTGACCCCAGTGCATAACTGGTACTTATTTCATTGACCCTGAAAGGATGAAAGGCAAAGTCAATAGCAGGCAGAATCGTTAGCACACTAGGTAAAAATGCTTAGCAGTATTTCATCTATGGTCTGAGTTCAAATTCCGCCAAGGTCAACTTTCCCTTTCATCCTTTCGGGGTCGATTAAATAAGTACCAGCACTGGGGTGGATGTAATTGACTTAATTCCTTCCTCCAAATCTGAGGCCTTGTACTTCCAGTAGAAAGGATTATTAATAATGGTCTCAAATTTTGGTACAAGGCCAGCAATTTTGGGGTAGGGGTGTAAGTTGATTACATCAACCCCAGTACAGAAAAAAAAAGCGAGAAGAAAAGTTGACCCCAGTGGAATTTGAACTCAGAATGTAAAGGCAACTGAAATACCGTTTCCACTACCATTCTGCTATCTAGCCACCTTAATAATGATAATTCTTTCTATTATAGGCACAAGGTCTGAAAATTTGGAAAAAGGGCTCAACTGATACTTATTTTATTGACCCTGAAAGGATGAAAAGCAAAGCTGATTTTGGTGGAATTAGAACTCAGAAGGTAAAGAGCCTGAAGAGTAACTATGCATTTTATTTGATGTGGTGATGATTCTACCAGTTCACTGCCATGATGATGATGTTACAGTTTATTTTTTCCTGCTACAAATGGACTAAAAGAGCTACAAAATAGAGATATTATTGTATAGACAATTACTGCAAACATGATATCCCTATATCTATGAAGCAAAGCAGTGTTTATTTTGCACAGTGGAAATATAATGTCTTGATGCAACATTGCAATATACTGAAGTGAAGTGAATGGGGGGAAAAAAGTAACAGACAAAGAGAAAGAAACTATATAAAAATGCTACTGTCAAGATAAACTCTACCAGGTGAATTATAGTCATGAAAAAAACCTCAATTGATCTACTGGAAGTATGTAACACACTCGCATCTAATGATAAATACCGCTACTCAGCCCATGAGAGAGAGAGAGAGAGAGAGAGAGAGGGAGGGAGGGAGAGACTGAAATGTCATCTGAAGAAAGCTAGGATGGCAACAATTTTGAAGTAGTAGCAACAGTTGGCTTTAATTTAAAAAAAAATGTATATAAATTCCAAGTATTGAGTACTTTTTATCTCGCTACTTCTATAAAATTAGAAGTAGGGTGTGTGTTCTTACATTAGTGATAACATATATATATATATATATATATATATATATGAATGCTACTACTAAAATTCTTTATATTATATAACAGTCTGTATATTACAGCTGTAATATATAGACAGCAATGTTCCTGGACACTATTCCTGTGTCTGTGTGTAATATACACTAAGCATACAAAGAAGATATATTTAGCACAAATTAAAATGAAACTGCATTAAAATACCAACAATTTAGCTGCAATTACAATAGACTAATGTTATAAATCACTAAATCCTAGAAAAAGAACTATAAGCTGGACCTCATCAAAATCCAATCCAATTTCAATAATTAGCACCACAGATGTTTGGTGGGTACTTATTATCAGTTCAACTGGAAACCAATAAATTGAAGCAATCTAAGACACTTTTAACTACATCACAAATTAACCAGAAAGTCCAGTTTGCCTGGTTTCAGAATGAGGATTATTTCCAAAAAAATTGAAAACTCAGTAATTCCTAACCACACATACACACACTGACACCACTATTCAAATCAACTTTTACTGGGAGTTGCTGCTTCCAAAGACTGCTGTTCATACATGTCCTTTGGCTTGGTTTTGTTTGGTTAGATGCTCTTTCTTTTGCTAACCACTTTACATAGTGGCCTGGGTGCATTTTTCATGTATCAGCATGAAAGAGATTGTTTTGCATCTGTCACATTCAGGGAGTGAAAGTTGTCAGTTTTCTGTTGGGGCACCAGTACAAGAGGGAAATATGTTGTAGAAAGGATGAGCTAGAGAGTACACATAAGCTGACATGTAGACTATGGAAGGGAAACAGGGGTTTGGAGTGACACCAGCAGAAAAGTCAGAAGTGAGAGGAGCAAGTAAGTAGTGAGAGTACACAGTAACCTTGGACGCGTGTATTTGCTGAAGTGATGAAAGAAGGGGATTGGAAGAGAGCATGAGGATGTCAGAGGAATCTGGATTGCAAAGTGGAGACAGGAAGCAAGAGACTGGCAAGAGAAGAGATGGATAATGGTTGGGTGGGTCATGAGATGAAATAAAGATTAAGGCAACAGACAAAGCCCTATGGTTGAGGGAACAAAATTGAGGGTGGATGATGGGATAAGATAAAGATCAGGTGATGGTTAGCAAATACAAGCGCTCTAATGGTTTGAGAGTGCGATGGCTGGCAGAAGAGTGAAGAGTTTAAAGGAGATGCAGTGGAGGGATGGATTTCTGAAGGCATGAGGATGGTTTAATGCAGTCTCTGAGACATAGGTCTAGTGAAGAGTGAGGGAATCAAAACAGTGAGGTGCTTTGATGCAATCTCTAATACATAAGCCTGATGAAGAATACAAGTAGACTGATGATGGGGAAGTGAGCAATAGGGTGAAGGAGATGGGGCAATTCAAGGTCTCAAAAGTCATAAGGCGAGGGGACAACAAGATGCACGATGCATGCTTGGGAGAATACAAAGTATCTCAGCCTCTACACACTACCCAAATAAAATTTAGTGTTCACTTTGTTTATAACCAGCCTGACCTTGTTTGTGTGACCATAAAAACAAAAAGTGAACAAATAATAAAACTTTGAAGACTTAGCTTGTCGTTATATCCACCCACCCCATAATTTCCACTTTTCAGGGCTACATGCATCATAGCACCATACAGAATTAACTAATGAGGTAGCAAATTCTGGGGTAGTTTACTCTCTTTTTGTAATTAACTCAGAAAAGGAAGGGCAATACCAGAGCCCATTCAAACACCTACAAATAGGAAAGAAAAGGGGAGTAAGGTTACCTTCAGACCAAAAAGTTTGGGCTGAATACTTGTAACAGAGTGGATTCTCTTAAAGGAATCCATGGACCAGGAGGTGATGCTCAACCAGATAACAAACTAATTCTACCGCAAAAAGTTGCAATATTTTTCCATGCTAACTTGTTTTAGTTGTTGGTCGTGGCCATACTGAAGCATTACACTGAAGAGATTTAGTTGATTGTATCAACTCTAAAATTCATTTCTTTTAAAAAACTCTGGCAATTATCTTCATTTATTACATCACTAAGTCACAAGACAAACAGAGAATACGTATTGTTTTTCGATGTTAATATAAAGACAGTCTCATAAAACTGCCCACACTCACACACACATGGGCTTCTACATAGTTTCCTTCTGCCAATTTCACTCAATAAACATTAGCCGATTCAAGGCTGTAGTAGGAGACACATGCCAAGATACCAAAAAGCAGAGAGACTGAAATGAACACAAGGCCATGTGGTTAGGAAGACAGCTTCTTCACCACATAATCATTCACTATACAGTTGTTCTATAAATCTCAATCGCTAGAAGTTGTAAAAATTATATAGTGCTAACTGTTTGGTCTGTAAGTATGACATAGCTTGTTGCTATCAGATTCAGACTTCTTCACAAGTAAAGACACTAACAAATACCTGCAGCTCTAAAAAGAGTTGTGTTTGTGCTGAAGGCTATTTACTATCTATAAGGTGACACAGGTATCAAAAAGTATGCAGCAAACAGATTGATAATTGCACGCACACACACACACACACACACAAAGAATATCACCTAGCAAATATTTAAGTAGATAATTAAACAGGACGGGAGAGCTGAAGATGAAAGATAAAAAAGGGAAGTATAAAAAGAGAAAGAGAAAAAAAGAAAAACAAACAAAAAGAATTTTTAAGCCTGAATAACTTGTTAATCTGAAAGGTCAAATAAACAAATAACAAAATGTAACAAAAATAAAATATATAGAAAACAAATATAAAATATCTCCTACTAGTTTTAGAAACATTTGATGATTAGTTTTCTCCAGCATTTCATTATTTAACCCCTTTAATATCAACCAGCATGAGACCACCTGTAATTCTATGATAGAAACTTCCTGCCAGTACCAAAACGATCTAAATATAAAACCTTTCATCGAAATTTCATGCTAATTTATGTTCGAATGCTCTTTCTCTTTTACTCTTTTACTTGTTTCAGTCATTTGACTGTGGCCATGCTGGAGCACCGCCTTTAGTTGACCAAATCGACTCCAGGACTTATTCTTTGGAAGCCTAGTACTTATTCTATCAGTCTCTTTTGCCGAACCACTAAGTTACGGGGACGTAAACACACCAGCATCGGTTGTCAAGCGATGTTGGGGGAACAAATACAGACACACAAACATATACACACACACACATATACATACATACATATATATATATATACGACGGGCTTTTTTCAGTTTCCGTCTACCAAATCCACTCACAAGGCTCTGGTCGGCCCGAGGCTATAGTAGAAGACACTTGCCCAAGGTGCCATGCAGTGGTTGGTAAGCAAGCTACTTACCACACAGCCACTCCTACGCCTATGATAACAAAGTAATTTTGAAGATAACAAAGCATTTCGTAAAATATCAAAATGCTTTATTTTCAAAATCATTTGAAACAAAAGGTAGAAAAATAGTAACGAAAGGGTTAATAACCATCCCCCCCTATCATCCTCAATTCATTGTATATACATACCCTATGCACACACGTCTAGGGATAAATTGGTATACAGTTTGTATACTAATTTACCCCTAGATATATGAGCATAAATATGAAAACAGACTGACAAAGGGGAGAAAAAATTGTAAATTTTGGAAAAAAAAAAGTATAAAGCGGATAGAGTTGGGAGAAGAAGCTAAGAGGAAAACGTTAAGCAAATA
Organism: Octopus bimaculoides; assembly: GCF_046866305.1. Classification (NCBI taxonomy): domain Eukaryota; kingdom Metazoa; phylum Mollusca; class Cephalopoda; order Octopoda; family Octopodidae; genus Octopus; species Octopus bimaculoides. Next base: position 56,233,148 of record NC_142934.1, on the reverse strand, counting down.
ATAACAACAACAAACACATGAATTTATGAACAAGATATGAAACAGGTAGCCTACACTGCTTAAAAAGCCCAAGTACAGAACGCAAGTTGTGTCAAACAAGCAGATCATTTGAATCAGCATTATAAATTTCACACACAAACTCTCTCTCTTTTATATATAATATATATATATACATACATACATACATATGAGAATGTGTGTATATGTAAATGTGTGTATGTGTAAATATATATATATATATATGAGAGTTTGTGTATGTATGTATATGTATATATATATATATATATATATGAGAGTTTGTGTATGTATGTACATATATATATATATATATATATATATATAAGAGTTTGTGTATGTATATATATATATATATATGAGAGTTTGTGTATGTATGTACATACATATATATATATATATATATGTACATACATACACAAACTCTCATATATATATATATATATATATGTACATACATACACAAACTCTCATATATATATATATATATATATATATATATATATATATATATATGTACATACATACACAAACTCTCATATATATATATATATATATATATATATATATATATATATATATACATACATACACAAACTCTCATATATATATATATATATATATATATATATATATATAATATAAGATAAATTCTTTATAAGAATTTATCAAGTAGTCAGCGTGAAAAAAACCTCATAATGAAAAAAATTTCGTAATGAAAAAAATTCATCATTTTTTCATAAATATGCCCTTTATATAAAATTATATATATATTATATATATACATATACATACATACACAAACTCTCATATATATATATATATATATATATATATATATATTTATTTATATTTACACATACACACACTCATATATACATATACACACATTCTCATATGTATGTATATATGCATGTGTGCATGTAAACTCACACACACACACACACACACACACTCACTTCTCAGCATGCACATATACTGCCTTTCGAATTTAGGTTTTTTCACTATTCTGCTTATTTGGCAAAAAGAAAGTAAAGCACCTACTTTCAGTATCCACAACAGCAGAGAGAAAGGATGACAATAATGAACCAGGTAGAAAGAAAGCAGCCAACAAACCTCTGAAATCCTTAACTGTTTCAAAGATAGGCTTTGCACAGAGGTGACAATTAGTAGTTAGTTAGTTATCCGGTAAATGAGACACCCAACGATATTTTCTTTCTTTCCTTTTTTTATATTTGTGTTTTCTTGTTGGTTTCTTTTCTTCTTTCACTTTCATTACAGTTTTACAGTCAACTATACTGGACAAGTGACAGTAGTTTGGATACCACAGTTACTGATGTGGTGTGTATGTATATATATATATATATATATATATACACACATGCACACACCTACCTTACACACAAAGTATCTATAATGTGTATTTATATGTGATTGTCATAAGTATAGAACTAACAGCCAGGCAAGTATAGAAAATAGTTGCAAATAGTTGTGTGACACACGTGTATGTGTGTGTGTGTGTGTGCGTATTTCTATGTGTATCTGTATATGCTTATGTGTTATTATGAGAAGGGGCAGTGATTAAGGTTGTTGATGTTGTTGCCGGCTGCCCTGATGCTATACAGCTGTTCTCACTGTGGCCCCTGCTAGCCAGCCAACTGCTGTACAACACAGAACTGTACAACAGATCAATACTGAAGTGGTTACCAAAATCTACCTCTATAGTGTTTACTACTGCTGCTGCTGCTGTTTTGCGGTTGAAGCTGCTGCTGTTGCTGCAGCCAGGCAAGGCAAGGTTGATGCTAATGTGTGCGCGTGTGTGTGTCTGTGTGTATGTGTGCATGTGTCTATGGCAAAGCTGCTAGTGTTCCGGTTGCCATCGCAATTTGATTACGCTTTTCTTTCTGTCTATCATCTCTGTCCTCTCTCTCTCTCTCTCTCCTTCACACAACACACACACACACATATTTATAAATGAATATACTTCTTTTCATGCCTTCCATAATTATTAAAGTATCAGACTAGAGAGGTGACCTGGTTGAATTGTTGGGTTCTGAGTGTCTACATTCCGAGTTCAAATCCCGCCCCGTATCCAACTTAGATAACAGACTTAATTTGACATTTAGTTTCGTACCACCACCCGTTCCTTGCATGTTTTTAGGTATGTTCACTCTGTTGGGACATCCTCCTTCGCCATTATTATCTGTCATGTCCTCAAAGCTCTATTAATGGCTTATAGATACCACCCTATGAGCTGACCTATTACTGTCTCCTTGTCTTGTCATCATGTGATAGCCATAAACAAGTGTCACCATTATGCAAGCAGTGTCTATTTCTAATCTTCTGTAGAAACATGTCTTGACATGGGGAAATATTAACCATATTTGGAAACAGAGGAAGACTGGCGATAAGGGCACCTAACCATAGAAAATCTGCCTTAAATTCCGTTTGACCCATGCTAGCATGGAAAAGAAGATTTTTAAAATGATGATGATGTACATGCATGTGCACACACACATATATGATTGGTTTCTTTTAGTTTCTGTCTACCAAATCCACTCAGAGAGCTTTGATCGGCTTCAAGGCTATAGTAGAAGATACTTGTCCCTGTTCCCACACAGCAGGACTGAACCCGGAGCCATGTGGTTGAGAAGCAAGTTTCTTATCACATGACCATGGCTATCCCCCATCACCAGCTGACAACCAGTGGTGCTTGCTTATACCTCTGTAACTTAGAGGTTTGGCAATAGAGACCAATAGAGTAATAATAATAATAATAATAATTAGTACTGAGATCAATTCATTTGACTGAAAATTTTTCAAGGTGATGCTCCAGCATAATTAGTCTTTAAGGTTGAAACAAGTAAAAGATAAATGGTAAAAAGATGTGTGTGTGTGTGTGTAAATGTCGAATGACGAGAATGAGTGCTCAACACTGCATTGGTGGATAAATTTGTTTATTTGTGTATTAAGGCTACCAATGGTTTAATGTTAAGAAAAGTAATCTTAATATCTTTAATAATTTTTCAAGCCAATCACATGGAGGAATGGTGTTCGTCTCCATTTTGGATGAAAACACAAAGTCTTGTGAACTTGCAGAATATACACACACACACACACGTGAAGGTGCATGGCTCAATGGTCGGAGTGTGGGGTCCACAATCTTGAGGTACTGAGTTTGATTCCTGGACTGAACTGTGTGATGTGTTTTTGAGCAAGATACTTCATTTCAGTTGCTCCAGTTCACTCAGCTGTAGAAATGAGTTGCGACGTCACTGGTACCAAGCTGTATCGGCCTTTGCTTTTCCTTTGGATAATATCAGTCGTATGGAGAGGGGAGGCTGGAATGCATGGGTGACTGCTGGTCTTCCATAAACAACCTTGCCCAGACTTGTTCCTTGGAGGGGAACTTTCTAGGTGCAATCCCATGGTCATTCATGACTGAAGGGGGTCTTCCATTTACACACACATATAAACACATTACACACACACAGACTCATATAAACACATACACACATATATAAATAAGCACATACACACGCAGATAAATAAACACATATACACACACACACACACTTGTATGTTCTCGTATTATTAGTGTTAGTTAAGGTGACAAGCTGCTGACAGCATTAGCATGCCAGACAAAATGCTTAGTGGCATTTTTCAGTCTGTATGTATTAAGTTCAAATTCTGCCAAGGTCACTTTTGCCTTTCAACCTTTTGGGGTTGATGAAAATAAGTACCAGTTGAGTACTGGGGGTCGATGTAATTGATGTAATCCCTCCTCTGAAATTACTGGCCTTGTGCCAAAGTTTGAAACCATTGCTGGTGTTAGTCATTGGACTGTGGGTATGCTGGGGCATAACTTTATTTTGGTTGAATGTATCAATCCCAATACCTTTCTGGTACTTTATCAGCTTCAGAAGGAAAAGTAAAGCCAACCTTTAAGTGCAAAGAGATGTAATTAAATTATTCTTTTCATGAATTCTGTCAGTCCCTCAACTTCATATATTATTCATATTTTTTTGTTGGCACTCCGTCGCTTACGACATTGAGGGTTCCAGTTGATCCGATCAACGGAACAGCCTGCTCGTGAAATTAACGTGCAAGTGGCTGAGCACTCCACAGACACGTGTACCCTTAACGTAGTTCCCGGGGATATTCAGCGTGACACAGTGTGACAAGGCTGACCCTTTGAATTACAGGCACAACAGAAACAGGAAGAAAGAGTAAGTTGTGATGAAAGAGTACAGCAGGGGTCGCCACGATCCCCTGCCGGAGCCTCGTGGAGCTTTCGGTGTTTTCGCTCAAGAAACACTCACAATGCCCAGTCTGGGAATCAAAACCGCGATCCTATGACCGCGAGTCCGCTGCCCTAACCACTGGGCCATTGCGCCTCCACATCATTCATATGCACACATACATATACACACAACAATGTAAGGGCTCCTGCATATTTCCTGACAAGACCATCCGGTTGTTTCATCAACTGCTCGACTTTCTTATTCCAACTAACACATAAGCGGCTGAGTATTCAACAGAGACATGTGTATCCTTACAACAATGCTCAAGCAGAATCAGAATTACACAATATGTAACAAATGCAGATAAAACCCATTAGATGGGCTTGCACACAGTTTCCATCTAGCTAGTCCACTCTTGGGGTTTGTACCAACCCAAGACTATGGAAAAAAATATTGCATAGATGCCAAGTAATGAGATTGAACCTTAGTTTTTATGACTGGGAAAAACATCTTAACCACTAGACTATATATAAACATTCACATCATTCATATACATACATACTGCATGTCTTAGTTACTTATTTGATAGTAAAAACTACATAGTTTATAGCAGAGACTCCAGTTAAGAAGATCTGAAGAAGGAATTGTAATTCCGAAATATCATCGGACTATAGATAACCAAATTACAACAGGTATATAGTCCATTTTTTGTTTTATAGTGCATTGTTGTACCATTCTAAACTTTTTATTCTTTACATATGTTGTTGTTTTAATAGCAGTTGAAATACCAATAACTACAAGCTAGACTAAACATCACCTAAGGTATTGAAGTACATAAACAGCTGAGGTAAGAGGTGGGGAAGAATTCAAATGCATGGAGAGCGTTTGCGAGAAACAGGGGGAGGGCAGAAGGAAAGGAAAACAATAAAGATTAAAAGAGAAAAAAAAATCCATCTCAATTAATGGCAGTGAAGTGGTGGGCAATAGAAACAAACAAGAAAACAGAAAAAAACAAACAAACAAACTAGAATATGAACAAATTCAATTCATTTATCAACATATTGAAAACTACAAAGGAACAAAAAACAAAAACAAAATCTGGCACAGCTCACATTTTACATAGGATCCTCTCTATAATAAATGAGAATAATTTTGCTATCTTTCTATCTTTCTCTCTCTAACGCACCATCGCATAATACATACATATGTACATGCAACTGCAGGTACCTGAAGCACATAGAAATTGTGCATGATGCTGAAGGGCAGAAGAAAAAAAACTGAATTAAAAAAAGATGATACACAAAAAATAAAATTAAAAAATATTAATAATGATAATAGAATACTTTGCTTTTCTTGAATAGTAAGAAAATAGCAATGAGTAAGTTTCTCGAAGAATAAAAAAAAATTGACAAGTTACAAAAGGAATAGGAAAGGAGAGAGAGAGAGGGGGGGAGAGAGAAAGAGAAAGCAAGGGGGGGAGAAGAGACAGAGTGATTTATAATGGAAAAAATAAATAAATAAAAAGTTTCAATATGTGTATAGAAACTAGATGCAGGATATTTTATTACAGATGAGAGAGAGAGTTTAGTGGCGGATTAGGGTTGACAGAGTTTTTTTTGGAATGGGGTGCAGCAATGTGGTGCCGCATGATGACAGCAAGCAGCGGTGGATGACAGTGCAGGGTGGTGGAAGAAAGTGTAGAAGGGGGTGGGGAACAGGATCGTGGCAGCAGTGGCGCAGGATTGTGTGAGGGCAGGGACTGTCAGGTTAGCGGTAGGGATTAGGTGATGGGGGAAGGGTAGGGGTAGAAAATGTAAGGTGAGTAGTGGAGGACTGTGGTGGTATTGGTGTCAGTCAGAGGGGTGCAAAGCGAGTGTAAGATGGTAGTGGGAGGAGGTGTTAAAGTGGTGCAAGATGGTGGGGGTGGGTGGGGGTAGACTGGTGGAAGAATGGTGGTGGCCCTGGCATCACGAGAAGAGACGAATAATTAAATGATGATGATGATGGTGATGATGATAATGGTGGTTTTGGTGGTGGAAGTAGAGGGCACAGTTGAGTGGCGCAGAATAGTTGTGAGTCGGGGAGAGGACAGTGATACGGGCAGGCGGCAGAATTAAGAAAGTGCTGACTGTGTCAGGCAGTGGTTGGTGCCATGCGGAGGAGGTGGTGATGGAAGCTGATGTTGGAGGCGGGGGGGGGGGGTGATTGCAAGCAAGAGAAGTAGACAACAAGCAGTTGCAGCACTAAGGAAAGAAAAGCAAAAAAACGAAGGAAATACAGAAATGAAAAAAAAAAGACTTAGAAAATGAAAAGGAAATTCATTAAATTTTAAATTATTATCATATACACCACTCTACACCACCACCCACTATACTCCACCCAACCTGCTGCTCCCATAGAAAGAAAGAAAGAAAAAAAACTCATTCATAAACATTCCTGAAGATACCTGTTCTTTGATGATGGCAAATGGAAATAAACAACTAAATATAAAATAAATAAATGAATGAATGAATGAAATAAATAAATAAATAAATAAATAAATAAATAAATAAATAAATACAAAACTCCCCGATGTTTGCCGAGGTATTCTGTATATTTTTTTCTTTTAACAACCAGTCTAACCTCTAACACTATCTAATGGAAACCAACAAGTTATTACAACAGAATAAATATGATGATGATGATGAAAATGATGATGATGATGACGGCGATGATGACGACAACAGTAATACATTTCTTTGACATCTATATTTATAAACAAGGAAATTTCAAATTTCCTCCATATAAGGCATATGGAAACTAGGTAAAGCTCAATGTAAATAAATGATCTAAGAAACTGTGAGTGTGTGTATTCTCTTATTTGTTTCAGTCGTTTGACTGCAACCATGCTGGAGCACCACCTTGAAGGGTTTTAGTCGAACAAATTGACCTCAGGATTAATTTTTTTAAAGTCTAGTACTTATTCTATCAGACTCTTTTGCCGAACTGCTAAGTTATGGGGATGTAAACATACCAACGCTAGTTGTCAAGCAGTGAAGGTGGGGAATAAACACTGGCACAAAGGCATACACACACACGCACACACACATATATATATATATGATAGGCTTCTTTCAGTTTCCATCAACCAAATCCACTTACAAGGCTTTGGTTGGCCCAGGGCTATAACAGAAGGCACTTGCCCAAGATGCCACACAGTGGGACTGAACTTGGAGTCATGTGGTTGGGAAGCAGGCTTCTTCCCACACAGCCATGCCTGCATATATATATATATATATATATATATATATATATATATATATATATATATATATATATATATATATATATAAATTATCTTTTGCTTGTTTCATTCACTGGACTGCAGCCATGCTGTAGTGTGGCCTTGAAGGGTTTCATCAAACAAACTGACATTAGCGCTTATTTTCTAAAATCTGAAGTTTATTCTATCAGCTGGCTTTGCCAACCTACTAAATTATGAGAATGTAAACTAACTGACACAAGTTGGCAGATATTAGATGGGGTAAGTCAACCTCTATAGTGACTGTTATGATAAAGTGTGCCCAGTTAAGGAAACATCCAAAACTGAGATGCTAGAATAAGACATAGTTCTCTGGTTTGAAAGATCCTCTCAAATTGTCCAATCCATGCTAATGTGGAAAGAGGACACAAAATGATGGTAATGGCACACACATGCACATCTTTTTATGATGACAGTTTTCAACTTCTTAGATGTGTAAAATTTAGCATTTTCATGGCACTGATCATGAAATTTTTCCAGGCAGTTTTAATTATCAACTGAAATGGATACTAAATAATGATCGCCATTTAATGCTCACTTTCCTATTTTTGCATGGGTTAGATTGTGATTTGTTGAAGTATGCCCTTTCTGTTGCCAACTCTCACCTGTTTCCAAGCAAAGTAATATTTCACCATAGCCTGACATGGAAGTAAACAACATTGCTTTGTTTGTATGTTGGTGATGGTCATTTACAATCATCATACGATTGCCAAACAAGTTGTCAAGCTATGTAAGTGGATTTCAGTACAGTCAGCTGTGACTTGTAAATGGGTATTGCATGTATTACATGTTAATATGTACCATGCTTTTTCTAATTGTTTTAGGTGTTTATGAGGTTGCATGCAGACAGAGACACCTTCTTGGATCCTGTTTGCCTTGGCCCAGTGGGAAGTGTCTTGCAAATTTGGACTTTGTGAATAGCTGAAGTGAAATGTCTACAGTGGTAAGGTTTGAACTAATGACCATATGGTAAACAGTTTAACAACTTAACCACACAGCAATGTCTTATATAAATAAAAACAATTACAGTGCGGGTGCAGTAGAGAGGTATTCAGAAAATTACCTCTAATACAAAATTCTAAAACAACAAAATACACATCCATCTATATACCTACACACATTTATATATACATACCAACACACACACATATATAAATAAATGAATAAATATACACATGCATGTTTATCAATATGTGTGTGTGTGTATGTAATTGAATAACTAATAAGAAGGTTGCATATAGCCAACTAGAAGTCATGTGAAAAAGGATAAAAACTAAATTCTATAAGCTAATTTGAAATGCATGTTGTTAAGCAACTAATATATTAATACCATAAGCAATTTTGAGTATGCAGTTGGCTGGATTATTTGTTAGCATTCACATATAAATGTCTTCATAGTCTTATAAAACAAAAAACATTAATTCCATTATTATTATCTTGATTATTATTATTATTATTATTATTACTGTTTTACTACTACTACAAGGTTTAACTGCAATTACAGAATAGTCTTGAGTTTGGAGAAAATTAAAAGGTATTTTTTTTTTACTAGAAATGTGGAAAAAATAAACCGCAATACACAGTATTTAGCAAATCTTAGTGCATCTGAAATGATCATTTTATGTATGTATATGTACACACACATCTATTTGTCGGTAATTTGGGATTCAAACAATTCCAGGCTACTTAGTTAGACTGGAAAAAGAGATCAAGCCATCAGTGGTTAAGCAGAGAGTTATTAAGGCAGGATTTTACAACTGGATGATGCTGCTCTTGAAAAAAAAAAAAAAAAAAATTCCAATGGTCTTTGAAAGCATAGAATGACCAGTCATAATGTCAACAGTATCACAATTTTGTTGAAGAGGTGAAAAGCATAGAATATCAACATTTCTGAAACACTCATCATCATCGTCGTTTAACATTTGCTTTCCATGCTGGCATGTGTTGGATGGTTTAACTGAGGACTGGTAAGCTAGAAGGCAGTACCAGGCTCCAATCTGATCTGGCAAGGTTTCTACAGCTGGATGCTCTTCCTAACACCAACTACTCTGAAAGTGTAATGGGTGCTTTTTATGTGCTACCGGCATGAAGGCCAATCAGGCAGTACTGGCATCGACCATGCTTGAATGGCGCTTTTTACATACCATTGGCACGGAAGCCAGTTAGGCGGTACTGACAGCAATGCATGCTCGAATGGTACTTTTTACATGCCATGTTAATATTATTAAAATTACTACTAAGGCAGTGAGCTGGCAGAATCGTTAGCAAGCTGGGCAAAATGCTTAGCAGTATTTCATCTGTCTTTGCATTCCAAGTTCAAATTCTGCCATGGTTGACTTTGCCTTTCATCCTTTCAGTGTCAATAAAATAAGTACCAGTTAAGCACTGGGGTTGATGTAATCACCTTACCTCTCCCCCAAAACTGCTGGCTTTGTGCCAAAGTTTGAAATCAATAATACTAACATTATTACTAAGGCAGCAATGTGGCAGAATAGTTAGCATTCTGGGCAAAATGCTTAGCAGTATTTTGTCTGTCTTTATTTTCTAAGTTCAAATTCCACCAAGGTCGACTTTGCCTTTCATCCTTTCAAGGTTGATAAATTAAGTACAAATGAAACACAGGGGGGTCAATGTAATGAACTAGTTCCTTCCCCCAAGATTTCAGGCCTTGTGCCTATAACAGAAAGGATTATTAATATTATTACTACTATCATTTCTAAGAATTGGCTGGAATAATAATATGCTCGACAAAAAAGACATGAAATTGATTCTAACCTGATGTTATTGTAGACATAAAACCAAAAAGTACCACATTATGTGTCTTGTGGTGTTTAGCTATATTGCTTCACACTTAGAATTCAAATCTCAATAGGCTGAAATTTACAATTCACTCTTCTGAATCTGTTGGGATCAATCTCATCTCACTTTATTCCCCTTCCTGCTCAATATATTAGCTTAATGCCAAAAATATCAATCATTGACATTTGGTCAAAGCACTTCAAGTTCTCAGAACAATTTCATCTTGTCTTTATGTTCTGAGTTCAAATTCCACTAAGGTTGGTTTTGTCTTTCATCCTTTTGTGGGTTGATAAAATAAGTACCAGTCAAGTATTGAGGACAATGTAATAGACTAGCCCCCTTCCCTCAAATACTGCTGGCCCTGTGCCAAAATTTGAAACCATTGTTGTTATGATAGTGGAAATGGTTTAGACGACAAAGTTCTAGACTAGAAATGTGACACCATCTAGTGTACACAGTACCTAGAGTTGAATCAATTTACTCTACTTCTCCTCCCTTTCTAGATGCTGCTTTTGTTCTGAAAGAAATCACTATTATAATTATCATCATCATCATTATTATTATTATAATTATTACTGTCGTTCTTCCAATATTTTTGTGGGCGTGTATATTTTTGAGTGCATGAGCATCATGGATGTCTTAAATCACATCTCTAGGCTATTATTCATGCAGTAATCTGAAGTAAATTGGTGTGATGAGAGTACTCTGGAATTGTTGTTACAATAAATAACATGTAAACAGCTTCGCATAATAAAAGTTCAAAGCGATTAGGGGCCCACCCACTCTAACTGTTAATTAGTACAACATCCAGACAAAGGTGAACATTTCTGTGAAGCAAATAAACAACAATAAAAGTAACAGCATTTAAAAAAAAATTTTTAAACATAAACATTATTAGACATCATTTATTATTATTATTATTATTATATTTTGGTCAGTCAGTCAAGTGGAACAAGCAATAAACTGAGCTACATGAAATGGAAAGAAAGATTATGAAGCAGGTAGTATAGATGGTGGTAGTGTTATGAGAAATACAACAGAACAATTGAGACATGGTTAAAGAATTATATGAAGTTAAGGACATCTGAACTTAAGAGGGAAAGAGAGAGAAGAGAGGGACAAGAAGAGAGAGGAGAGAAAGAGAGAGAAGAGAGGGACAAGAAGAGAGAGGAGAGAAAGAGAGAGAGAAAGCAAGACTGAGACAAAGAGAAGAGAGAATGTCAGAAAGAGAGAGACAGCAACAGAAAATGAAAGGAAAATGCCGTTTATAGTAGTTTCATTTCCATGAATCAAGGTTTCCTTGCTTTATTTAGAATCACTAAGATGTGAGATGAATGAGATTTAAATATGAGTATGTGTGGGTGGGTGTAAGAACGGACTTTTCTCAATTGCTTAATCAGCATTCTAAAGGCAGATTTTTTTTGTTATTTTGCAACAATTTAGCAACTACAGGCATCTCCCTGTATTATGGAAGTGGTGTGTCCCGGCAAATGGAATTCTATAACGCAAAACATATTTTCCCCATCGACTCTCGATATTCATGGACTTTGATCTAACATGGAAATCGATGGCAAAATAGGCTTTGAATTATGGAATTCCGTGCGGGGAATACAGGATCTTTTAGAGAGGTTTGCTACCTTTTTTGTCTTCTTGCATAGACCTAAATTGACCAAAGCCTAGAAGTGCAGTCATGGTTGTGTGGTTTAGAAATCTGCTTCACAACTATGTGATCTCAGGTTCAGTCCCACCTTTGGCAAGTATCGACCAAAGCCTAGAGGGTGGGTCAGGTAAGAAAAAAAAAATAAAAGAAGCTTGTCATATATGTACCTCTCTCTCTCTTTCTATATGTGTGTGTGTGTGTGTGTGTGTGTGTGTGTGTGTGTGTATACACACACACATGGATGAATAAGGGTATAAGGTAGTGAGCTGGCAGAATTGTTAGCAGGCTGGACAAAATGTCTAACAGCATTTCTTCCAACTCTTTACGTTTGGAGTTCAAATGCCACCAAGGTTGATTCTGCTTCTTTTTTTTTTTTTTTTAAATTAAGAGAGCTTTTATTTCACACAACTTCAAAGAGATGAAGTGAAAAGATGATTTAACAGATGTGACAACCACGTCACACCTAGCATGCAACTTCTGAATAATGCAAATCTAAACGAACACACTGACATATACATGATGAGCTGCTTTCAGTTTCCATCTATGAAATTCACTCACAAGATTTCAGTCAGTCCAAACATTATAGCAAAGGGTTCCATGCAGAGGTACTGAACCTAAAACCTCATGGATAGAAAGCAAACTTTTTCACCACACAGCTATGCTTGTGCCTGACATATACATTTTTTGAAAAGTGTCTTAATCCATTGTTTGTTATTTGGCATAAGTTGGTAAAGGGATGAGAATCAAATAGGAACACAGTCAATCTGAAACTTGCACTCTTTCTTACAATTCACTTAAGCCAGACTAAGTGCTTTTATAACAGAATAAAATGCTGAAGGTAAAGTTATAAAAACCATACCACTAATAATGTATTGTGTCTACTAGTGCATGGCATATTGCTTCTCTCATTTGGATTACATCCTGTTCACATACAAGAGATCAGAGCAATGTTTTGAGCAGAGAGATTAAATTGGCAAACAACAAATGGATTACTGCATATGACCACAGCCTGTCAGAAAACCAGTGAGTGACTGAAGGTCATGGGTCTAGCAAAAGACTTGAATCAAAACCATTATCGACTCAACAAATATATTAAGTAAGATCCTTTAATGGGTTAAATGAATAAGGATGAAGAACTACTGGGGATACAGACATAAGACTATGATGCATGTCAACTATCTACTGATAGTTGGTTGACTCCAACTATCAGCAAATGATATTGTTGAGGAAAATATAAAAAAAAAATAAACAAATAAAAACTAATCAACTTATCAATGTACATACTTTATCAACTTCACTACTGACAAACAACAACTTGGGGAAAATAACTGATTAATAATTTCTTGAAAGTATCAATACTTTTAGAATATCTAAATTTCTACAACTGTTCAACTGATGGAAATTGCATAGAAAATGAGTGAGAATGTATTTATACACATTTTGGCATTATGCAACTTTTCTGTGTTCTTTGATTAGGTTACATACTTTACATGTGGACTAAAGAATGTGCTAAGATAGGTTGAAGGTTTACCAGGACCCAAGATAAGGGGCAGGTTGGGGGAAGTGCACAGTAGTGCCAGTAGGTATTAGTGAGAGAGAATGTGATAAGGGTTGAGATGAAGTGCTAAGGGTTGAGATGAAGTTATATATAGAGGAGATAAAATGATGTGTGGAAGAAAGGTAAGTGGGTAATAGGAAGAAAAAGGAAAAGTAGTTACAGGGAATTAATGAGAAAGAGTCAGAGTGATAAGGGCAGTGAGAAGGATTGAGCTGAAGGAGATGCAATGCTATTCTTATATCATAAATGGGTAGGTACAGATACGCTAATGATGAGAAGGACCAGAGCATATCCTCAAAAATAATATGTCCAAGAAAATTTAAAAACAAGAGGGAAAAGTCTATTCAATATGTTTAGAGTTTGACAAACATTATGTAAAAGATTTGGGGGGCCAGAGTAACTACTGAATTTCCTCTTCAAAATAAACAAATAAAAAGTGTAGATGAGGATGTGTGCTTATATGTGAGGAGGGGGGGAGAGAGAGAGAGAGAGAAAGAAAGAGACAGATAAAAAAACAAAAATAAAGAGAGAGCACAAAATATGTATACTTGCTAGGCTCCTTACTAATGCCAAAGATGCATTAACATACAGCTACATGTAATAAATCACAAGGAATATTTCAAACACTCACATCAATTCAAGTACTGGGAAATAATTCTTATCACCAACGAGTCTAATATTCAGTTGAAATTTATCGCCTCTTGAGACAGAACTAGAGAGATGGTAGAGAAGAAGCTAAACTATTTTATTTGTCTTATTATGCAACCCAAACATTTCGAGTTATCTGAATAAAATTTCAAGAACATTCCAAAAGTACCCAATTAACAAATGAGGAAATATACAACACAATAGATTTAACTATTTTATCCTTGAATCTAAATTATAATTACCAACAGGTTAAACCTATGGAACAGAATATAACCAACCAGTTAGTAATGATAGTATTAATTAATGATGCTGAAATATGCTGATAGATTCACATAAAATTGATGAAACTGAGATAAATTTGATATCCTCTATGAGCTAACAAGTGGTGCTGGTGAGTTTTACAGCTAATAATCAAAGCTAAATATATCAATCAAGATGGCTGACTATGGCATATTTTAATTAATTCGGGATTATTATTTATGGAAGCCTGATTTGGCAAATTTTAAAGCTAAGAGGTTAAACAAGGTTTACTAACTTCCAATAAACTAAAATTTTGACTGACGAACTGTGAACATCAGTGATGAGTTTTCATGCAGGTTAAATGATCGATAAGCTGCTGAGTTAACACATGCACAGATTTCATGCACAGATTCCATGCCAACTTTAAAGAAATATTATACCTAGACCATTTAGAATGTACTATATGACGTTGAGGAGCATAAAATGTGGAACAAGGGCCTGGATTCTGTCTGTGAGGAGGTACTATGGTCATGGAAGTTGCAGCCTTGGGGTTTCCAAGAATTTGCTTAGATTTTAAGCTTTGAGGAATGGGGTGATTTGGAAGATGGTAAATATTTGACCTGGTTGGCGTCACTGATCCTGCTCGGTTGGATGCCATCTGTGGACGGGGAGAGCTCCGACTGTCTGGAGCCATAAGTTCCATGCCTCTAACACGAGCAGTGTACCGATTATATCCATCATCTAAATGTTCTTGTGGAAGCGAAGAAATTGAACTCCTGGCAGCTTGTGGTAATTCTGGAGGATTTATTACTTTTCTTGGAGCCTGCAAAAAGAAAATATAGTTTAGAATACATACATACACACACACATACGTGTGTGTATATATACACATACTTATATAAAATTTATGTAAATAATGGTCTAGTGTCTATGAGGCTGTTTACATTCCTCGCTGCAAACAGCAACTTAGTTGACATTCTTCTGACAATAAATCATCCAGTAGCTTCGCAATTTCAAATTTTGAATATATCCCCACAACTGGACATGTTTCCATGGAAGACTGGAAACAACTGGTAAAGCTTGTGTGATGGCAACACACACCTACAACTATTATGTGATAACAAAATAAGGAGGCAATCACAGACACACACACGGCTCTTGTCATCCTAGAGCTATGGTAGAAGACACTTGCTGAAGGTGCCAAGCAGTGGGACTGAACTCCCAATCACATGGGTGGGAAGCAAATCACACAGCTATGCTTGCAACCATTCAATAAATATCTTCAAGTCTTCTTTTCTATTCTATTCTTTTTATCTCTCTCTCTCTTTTTGTGTTTTCCAGTTTACTGAATCTTGAGAAAGAGGCAAGGTCCATGAGCTTTGCAAACCCTTCAAAACAAGAAAAACCAAAGCCATTAATGTTCTTTTCGAACTATTGCAACTGAATATCTGCAGGGGAAGGCATGAGCAGCGAGTGTTCCAGAAAAACATTGTTTGAAGAAGGAAGAACTAGGCACAGTGGTTAGTGCTGGAAGGTGGGCACAACAAGGATGATAAGAGCAAGAGAGATGTGTTGATTGTGATGAACTTGTAAGGCAGTGAGCTGGCAGAAATGTTAGCATGCCGGGCGAAATGCATAGCGGTATTTTGTCTGTCTTTACGTTTTGCATTCAAATTCCGCTGAGGTTGACTTTGCCTTTCATCCTTTTGGGATCGATAAATTAAGCACCAGTTGCGTACTGGAGTCGATCTTATTGACTCCCTGCTCCCAAACATTTGGGCCTTGTGCCTAGAGTAGAAAAGGATTGTGATGAACTTGTGATGAATAGACGCAATATGCAAATAATATCTGTGTCAACAACATTGTTGAATTGTTAGGTAACCTATTCACCCAACAAAATAAAATATAATTCAACCAACCTTTTGTTTTTCTTTTTTTTTTTTTTGAGGAGGTGGGGTTATGTACAAGGGTGATGCTGAAAAGTTCCTGGCTTTTGGTAAAAGAAAATAGAGGAGGATCAGTTAATTATGATTTTATCTAACATATTCCCCTCTCAGATTCGCACACTAATTGCAGTGGTGCTTCAGTTTTTCTAAGCCCTGTGAAAGAACTTAGAAGGGTAGGTCGCCAACCAGGCCTTTTGCAATACCCTTAAAACCAGGAACTTTTCAGTACCCCTTCATACATAAGTGAACTGAGATATATAACCCTAGTGTTTATCACATGAAGCATTTCTATAGTTATTGGCTATCTAAGAACTGAAAAATGGGAAGCTTTTCTGTGCTACCACTCCAGTTATCTAAAAATCTGCAAAATATTCATAGAATATGTATAATCACAAGTATTGAAGAATGGAGTTAGCAAATCATTGTGGTACATTGTTTACGTATATGTATGTATATCTATACATATGCGTGCATGTGTGTCTTTGTGTAGGTGCTGGTTCTATGTAGAAAGCACCCACTATGTAAAGTGGTTGGTATTAGGAAGGGTGACCAGCTATAGAAACCCTGCCAGAAAAGATGACTAGAGCCTGGTGCAGCCCTCCACCTTGCTAGCTCTTGTCAAACCATCCAACTCAAAATGGAAAATAGACATTCAATGATGATGATATTCACACACACACTCATAAATTATGTATATACTGAATAAGAGAGGCAGCTACAATAAAAGAGGGAGTCTAACAGCTGACCACCACCCATGTCCATCTAGCTGATTACAGTAGTTCATAAAGAACAGTTTCATGGATTGGACCATAATAATAGCACTTGTTTGTTTTTTTAATTCTCTTTAAAACACTTCAATTTCCTTTTAATAGAAAGACTATTTAGTTGCAATGATATGAAATAATTGGTGTCATTAATAGTACTATAAACAACACCCAAAGTGTTTTTATATTGATTAGACATAACCCTATTGGTTATCATTAATGTTGACAATCATAATTGATTATTTGCCTGTTTCTTCCCGCTTATAATCTGAATTATAATTTCATTTACTTCTGTACAACAACAAAACATGAAACAAGAATAAGCAAAAGTATAACAACGCTGTTTTGGTTAAGCAATTACGCATAAAGACCTTAGTATTTTAACAACTTAAACTGGTTTTGCTCTTCTGAACATCTGTATTTTGTCTCATTATTAAGTTTCAATTTTGTCCTTCCATTTCAGAATAAGCACTTTCACCCAGAGAATTATATACTTGATGTAATCTTGATTTTAATTGCTTTTAACCTTTTCATTCTTCTCAACAATCATAAAATTGATATAATTTAGTTACATGATAGTATCTGAATTTGAAAAGCTGTTTAATCTCTGTAAGCATGACTACAACATAAACATAATAAAATAGAGCTAATCAAAAGAACAGTGCAATCTTGTATTTCATG
Source organism: Octopus bimaculoides (assembly GCF_046866305.1). Lineage (NCBI taxonomy): Eukaryota > Metazoa > Mollusca > Cephalopoda > Octopoda > Octopodidae > Octopus > Octopus bimaculoides. Next base: position 56,215,292 of record NC_142934.1, on the reverse strand, counting down.
TAATAATTTTAACCTTTTAGCATTCAGATTCCTCTGTCAAATGTAATTCTTATTTATTAACATTGTTTGCAATTATTCATGCATTCAACATTTTGATGATGTGGTTGTTTATATTTTTAGAATGACGTTGTAGGGTAGGTGTGAGAGATTGGATGCAGCTGATATGGTTAAAGGGTTAAATAAAATCAACATAATGGGGGGAAAATAAAAGGTGAGCATTTTACCTGTGTTGGGGCAGCTCTTGCCTTGTATACACCAGCATTTTGGAGTGATAAGTGTGAAGAAGCAAGTGAATGGTCACTGTATTGGTCAAAAGATGCATTGCTAGGCATATTTGCTAAGGTCGGAGCAACAGTAGCGTAATACTGGTCAGGGTTATCTGAATGCGTGTCGGCTTCATAACCATAATCCATTTCCCTGTAATGAAAATAAAAAGTATAAGATTTATATTTTTATACACACAACACACACATGGCTCTTATAGAGATATCAGATGGCTAGTTATGAGAGAATTGGAAATCCATAAATTATTGAGCAAATAAATTTGTAGAATGACAGCAGAAATCATGCCTATTACAAGATGAGCCAGTTGGTGCCAAGAAAAATGCACTTGTGTTGGTGCTATGTAAATGCACCCATGCTGGTGGCACATAAAAAACACCCAGCGCACACTGTAAAATGGTTGTTGTTAAGAAGGGCATCCAGCCATAGAAAACATGCCGAAACAGACAATTGGAGTTTGGACAGCTCCTGTCAAACTGTGCAATCCATGCCAGCATGGAAAACAGACATTAAATGATGATGACCATCATCATTATCATACTGCCTTAGAGTGTTTTAACTGTGCATGATGGCACAATATGATAATTTTGGTATAAACTAGAAGTCCCAGTCAAAGATACCAAAGCAGGATCAACAAGCTAGATTGCAGAGAGCTAAACAATGAGAACACAATATGAATTACTGCATTAGAGCAGGACTTTATAAATTTCTAGTTTGCTTCAAGTATCTACAATGTAGTGTTTGTGATACAATAATGTAATACATTATTTATTTGCAGTTATGAGAAATGAATGAGTGACATTTAAAACAAAACAAAAAAATGCAAGTAACACCCTCACATGTTTAGCTTCCAAAAATGTATGTAAGTGTGTGTGTCCTTGTTTTTAGATCACAGAATAGTTATAAAATGTCTATTGATTGAATTCATGGGTAAATGTTTCAGTACAAGAATAGACAAATATTTCAATAAGCTCAGTATCATCATCATTGTTTTAATGACCACTATTCTGTGCTTGCAGATGGACTTCATTGAGGCAGATTTTCATGGTCAGATGCCCTCCTTGCCACCAATCCTCATCTATTTCCAAGCAAGGTAATATTCCCCTGTGGCCAGACAGGTTTCCATGTAAGGTTACAAACAAGGCACCCTGCTTGTATGATGGTAATGTTCTCATTTATAACCATTCTGTCATGTCAAGACAAGGAAACACAACACCTACATACACATGAGTGTACACACACACACACACACACACATGTATAGTACCTTGGTCAGTTGGTCTTTTACTAGAGCCCCAGGCTAACTAAAGGCTTCTAAGTAGAAACAGAAAGAAGACTATTGTATGCGTGTGCATGTGTGTATGTATATTTGTACTTCCTCATCTTGACATTGTGCAATTATTGTTAACAAGTGTCACCGTCATAAAGGCCATGATATTTGCTTTCAATCTTCTGTGAAAACATCTGTCATGGGAAAATAATAACTTGCTTGGAAACAAGTGAGGGTTGGCAACAACAAAGGGCATCTGGCCGAAAGAGAATCTACCTCAATGAATTTTGCCTGACTCATGGAAGAGTGAATGTTAAAATGATGACGATGACAATATGATGATATAAACTATCAAACCAATACATTTTTAATGTTATCCTTAATGTAAGTGTTAAGAACAATACGATAATTCACTTTATGACAATCAGCTAATTCAATACCCAAAATTTCTGCTGAAATACATTATTCTTCATCATCATCTTAATATCTACTTTCCATACTAGTGACATTTGCTTACAACTAACACATGATGTAAAGGAAACACACACAAATGTGTGTGTGTGTGTGTGTGTGTGTGTGTGCATATATATATATATATATATATATATATATATATAACTAAGGCATTGCGATACTAATAACCTGGTGTAGAACTCAATATACATATGCTTCAGAATGAAGTGTTAGTCAAGTACAGAATGGTAATAAGAAAATGAGAAGACAAAGGAATAAACGATTATTCTATGAACTTCATTAGTTTACAGCTGTTGCAGAAACAGCTGTAAACTAATGAAGTTCATATAAGGTGCAGTGGACTCAGTTGAGATCTTGAGTGATACCTTATGACTTCATCAGAGCCCCGAACATGGAACCTCCAATGAGGCTATAAGGTGTTATTCAAGCACCCAACTATGAGTCCACTGCATCTTAGGAGAAACAACTGTAAGCTAATGAAGTTCATAAGATAATCATTTATTCCTTTGTCTTTTATTTATATATGTAAATGTCGAATGACAAGAATCAGTGCTCAACACTGCATTGGTGGATAAAATTTCTTTATTTGTGTATTAAGGCTACCAGAGGCTTCATGTTAAGAAAAATATCTTAATATCTTAATTTTTCAAGCTGATCACATGGAAGAATTGCGTTCGTTTATTTGTGTATATATACACACACACACATATATATATATACACAAACAGAAGATGGGCTTCTTTCAGTTTCCATTTACCAAATCCATGCACAAGTTTTTGGTCAACCTAGGGATACAGTAGAAGGTTCTTGCCTAAGCTGCCACACAGTGGAATTGAAAAACAAACTTCTTACCACACACCACACCTGCACCTATCTTTGTTTTGATTGATTCACAAAATAATAAAACATTTAGTAAAATAACTGCCATATTAAGCTGATGCTTGGAACATAAATTAACAACATGGAATTTTGATGGCAGGTTTTAAATCTTGATTACTCTAAAACATGAAATTTCTATCACAAAACTAGCAGAGACAGGCTCAGGCAGGTTGGTATATCAAAAGGTTTGAAATATATCTGTGAGGACTCAAAACATTAGCTTAGAATTAATAAATAATTTTTATGTTATGAAAATCAAATTAAATAGCTTTAAATTAAAAAAAAAACAAAAAACAAACAATCTGTTTGTTAAACAGTCCTGAAACAAGTTTCAGAAGCAGTTAGATAAAAATAGAAGGGGAATAAAAAATTAAATAGAAAACTATTCTAAAAAATAGTTCAAAGAAAAGTGGTAATGGAATGAGAATATTGGTAACATCAATTCTGATGATGATTTTATCTGTGCATGGAAGTGGAATTACAAAGAATACACACTGATATTCCTTTATAGGATGACAAGGTGTTTTAAGAAAATTTAGATAGACGATAAATTAAATTTATACTTTGGTGATACAGATTGAATCAAATGAAAATCTTGAGAAATGAAACATTTACACACAATAAAAAAACAACCTTTTAGAGAATGTTTTTCAAAGTATTTGTAGAAGGAAAGAAAAAAATCCCATTATAATCAAAGGTTTAGGTATGACTGTACTTAAGAAGCTGGCTTCACAGCATTATGACATATGGTTCAGTCCTACTGTAGAGTATCTTTGGGAAATGTCTTGAAGCTTGGGACTGAGTAGTGCCTTGTGACTAATTTTTGATGGACAGATACTGTGTGGAAGCCTGTCACTTCAACACACACACACAGAACAAAAATGCATATTTTAAATTTTATTCAACTACATTCAACTAACAGTTTCAATGTGGTTCCCACCAATTAGTGACTGGTCTGAGGCGAAGGTAAATGATTTAGCCAAGATTCCATGTAGAGAGCTGGTACCAAGAACTTCAAGTTTACAATGCAAACTCCTAAATCATTTGGCATAAATATTAGCATCATTTAACATCTGATCCCCATGCTGGTATTGATTGGACTGTGTGTGTGTGTGTGTGTGTGTGTGTGTGTATGTGAGACAGAGAATAAAAAGCAGAAAAGCATAAATTTCACATACAGTCCATAATTTGGTTGTACTCTCTCTTTCTCTCATACACACATACACCTGTGTACGTTTGTGTTGTGTTTTGGTTTACTAGTACAGACACTGTTGAATCACATTCTCTATGTCAACACTATGACTCAGTACTATTCAATAAATCGTTTGCAACAAACAAAGCTCAACAAAAGGAGACTGATAAGATTGATCAAGACTCCTGGAAGTGATGCCCCAGCTTGGCCACAGTCCAATGACAAACCAGAAAAAGAAAAAAAGAATAAAGTTACCACCAATAAACTAAACTATTATACTAGACAGTTTTCAATAATTTGATTGGTTGACATAACTGTCGAAAATATAAAAAACCAAATCAATGGGATATTTTGATGTAGGACCTGAAGCAAGGTCTTTTGTAAGACTAGACGACTGCTAAATTTAACATATTTACTAGCTTTAGTTTAACAAACATTGGTTCAATGGTCTTAATAATTTTGATATAGGACCTGAAGCAATTTCTTTCGTAGACTAAATGACTACTAAATTTAACATATTTATGAATTTCAATTTGACAGTCACAGTAATTGTGAGACTAAACAATCAAAACATTATGTTTTCAATTTTAAATTAGGTGCAAGTATGGCTGATAATGTGGTTTTGGGTTCAATCCAACAGTGTGGCACTTTGGGCAAGTGTCTTCTACTATAGTCCCAGGCTGACCAGAAACACGTATATGGATTTGGTAGACAAATACTGAAAGAAGCCTGTTGCATATGTATGTATTATCATACAACAATTGTAAACAAAGGTCACTGACCTATACGTAGTGTCCTTTGTTTTTAGTCTTGTATGAAAACAAGTCCAACCATGGGGAAATATTACTTAGCTTGGAAACAGGTGATAATTGACAACAAGAAGAGCATCCAGCCTCAGAAAATCTACCACAACAAATTGTCTGACCCACACAAGCATGGAAAATGTGGACATTAAAAGATGAAGATGATGCAGACAAAAGGCCAATTTATACAGGAAACAAATTAAGCAACCAACCACAACATGTGTATTATTGCTATTTATAGGCCCCAGAAGAAAAATTGTACGACAAAATCTAGTGTGGCATGATTTGAATGGAGAAAGAAGAGAGAAACAAAACTGAATACTTCAAGACATTTTAGTCTGACAGATTTAACTATTTCTGCCAAATTGTCACCTTCAAAATAAATATTGGCAACCATCACCAATTCAATGTA